>NC_135982.1:15482985-15737985 GCF_053455715.1 Rhinoraja longicauda | reverse complement strand
TGATCATGGTGAATGGCGGGCAAGGTTTGACGTACCACGAGACCTACACCTACCCCAACACACTGTTGTTGTGTAGTGGTGTTTTGCAAAAACTTAACTCCATGTTTGTGCTTAAGTACGTATGCACTTAATTAGGCCACTTCCGATTACGAGGGGGAAGATTGAGCAGGAACCTGAAGGGCAACTTTTTCGCACAGAGTGCTTTATTGTCATTGGTCCCAAAACGGTGGTGGATATATGGAATGAGTTACCAGAGGAGGTAGTTGAGGCAGGTATTGTAACGATATTTAAAATACATTTGGGCAGGAAAGGCCTAGAGGAATATGAGCCAAATGCATCGGAAGGAACTGCAGATGCTGGTTTAAACCGAAAATAGACACAAAATGCTGGATTAACCCATCGGGACAGGCAGCATCTTTGGAGAGAAGGAATGGGTGAAGTTTTCGGGTCGAGACCCTCTGAGGAAGGGTCTCAACCCGAAACGTCACCCATTCCTTTTCTCCAGAGAAATCTGCTTGCCTGAGTTACTCCAGCATTTTGTGTCTATCTTCGGCATGAGCCAAATGCGGGCAGGTCTGACTAGTTTAGATGGACCATCTTGGTCAGCATAGGCAGATTGGGCCGAGGGCCTGTTTCAATGCTGAAAGACTCTATGACTCTTTGTCCATACGTTTTCCTCTTCACTCCCAAAACGTTTGATTAATAAAAACCTAACAATCCCAGGCACAATATTAACAATTAACACAGCATCAATTGATGTTTGCAGGAGAAATACAAGCTTCTACCATCTTCTGCTGGTATTCATCTTCCACGGAGTGTTTTTTGACGCTCATTGAACAAGGACATAGAATATAGAACAGTACAGCACAAAAACTGGCCCTTCGGTGCACAATGTCTGTGCCGAACATGATCCCACGATAAACTAATCTCCTCTGCTTGCTCATGATCCACATCCCTCCATTCCCTGCCGATCCATGTACCTATCTACAAGCGTCTAAAATGCCTCTATCATATCTGCTCTTTCATCGAACCATACCAACATATGGTTCTACTCCTTCCTCTGCGAGGTACTGTAACCTTACACATCATCTCAGACCTCACCACGTGGTGAATTGGTTCACGTACTAGAATTATTAATGTGTTTTATTTGCAAATGTTTATTTTTGGACCAATATCAGTGAAAACATCTTGAATATATGTACTTCATCAAGCCACTTAATTTGAAAAACCTTTATCAGCTGATCTCTAAATATTTTTTTTAAATAGCCAAAGGCTATTTTGTGTTTCCTGATAGTTGTAATCTCTCAGTTCTAGGATTACCTGATAAATAGATTATTTTGTGAAGTTATTTTGCACTCTTTCTAGTGCTACTCCATAATCTATTTAATATGGAATCCAGAACTATGCGGTATTGTGTTTGTGGCCCAACCAAGTTCAATGGGTCCAGCATAAGTTGCTCTGCTTTGGAATTTAACTCCTCTGGAAATGATCCTTAACATTTGGCTTGCACGTTCTCGGGCTTTCTTGGCATGTTGTCATTTGTACCACCTCATGAACCTGTTTCACCCAAGTATTTTGGTTTTTAAAAAATCTCATACAGGCGTTATCACGTAAGAGTAAGAATGGGTACCTGCATCTTCTCTCAGAGTGGTACGCAGGAATGGTGGCATTGGCAGTGCCAATCCAAAATTGCCTTGATCCTGGAGTAGTCTCAGTGGATTTCAAACTGCTAGCGTTGTGGCACTAATCAAGAAAACACAGATCATACAAAAAGAAAACAGGCTTGGCACTCCGACGTCAATTAGAGGAAAAATGTATAAAAGCTCAGGGTTAATCTGCTCATTCGATTTTTTTTCCTCTCTTTCGCAGTTGTGATGAAGGTTCCTCATCTGAAACATGACTGTTTTTCTTTCCGGTCATGCTGCCTGATCTCTTTGGTACTTGCAGCATTTTCTATGTTGTGTTTTTACGTCATGTTAGATCAGATTTTGTTGCCCTACTCATATCAGTCTAGCCTGTCGGGCAGGTTCCACAACGCACATTACACTGAAGAGGAAGCTTAATGGAAGAGGAAGCCTCATTAAGCCACTTGACTCGTCTCATCACAGCCATTCCCTTTGTTGCACACATACACCCCTCCCCCACCTTCTCTGCCACTCAACACTAACTTTTATCTTTTTCTTCCCCTGTACTGGTGAAAGGTCACACACCCAAAACCTCGTCCGTGTCTCTTTTCACAGACGTTGCCTGATCTGCTGAGTTTTTCCAGCATTTTCTTATTTGATTTTGGATTTCTAACACCTGCGTGTTTTTTACACAGGGAAGAATCATACTGTTATGTTGTAAGCCACCCGAGTGGAATATGAGGTGGTGTTCCTCCAGTTTGCATGTGGCCACACTCTGACAATGTAACAACCCCTTTTTAATCTTTTTTTCCGCCTTCTCCTCTATCCTGTGCCCCACCTGTACTCACACCCAATTTAACAAAAATTTAGAGACACAGCGCGGAAACAGGCCCTTCAGCCCTCCGTGTCCGCACCGCCCAGCGATCCCCGCACACTAACACTATCCTACACCCACTAGAGACAATTTTTACATTTACCCAGTCAATTAACCTACATACCTGTACGTTGTAGTGACCATTGGGATTGGTCCTGAGAGTCGAACCCTCGGATTGGCCAGCAAGGTCACGTGGTGGTTTTGGCGCCCAAAACCAGTCAGTGGGAAGAGGACTTCGATGTGAACAGTTTGAGTTTAATGGTCGTCTGCGATCTCGGTTCTTATCTTTGTAACTGAATATTGCTACCGCAATAAACTTCTTTGACAAAGTTACAAGCCTTCAGACTCGCCATAACGTCTTTGGAGTGCGGGAGGAAACCGAAGATCTCGGAGAAAACCCACGCAGGTCACGGGGAGAACGTACAAACTCCATACAGACAGCGCCCATAGTCAGGATCGAACCTGAGTCTCCGGCGCTGCATTCGCTGTAATGCAGCAACTCTACCGCTGCGCCACCGTGCCGCCCTTCCCCCTACCTGTCCAGGTATATTCCTGTCTCTGCCTTCAAAACTCCCACTTCTTCCATCCTTATCTCATACCTTTACTCTCTTCATCTCTGGCCTTTGTCCAGCCATCTGCCTATTGAAACCCCCTTCATCTGTATTCACCTATCACTCACCAGGCTTTGTCCTGCCCCTCGTCTCTTACAGCCTTCTTCCTCCTTGCCCACCACAATCAGACTGAAACACCTCCTGCACATAATCTACAGAGATGCTACCTGACCCATTGATTTAATACAGCAATTTGTGCCTTTTTCTGTCGACTAGTTCTTATTTTGAATTAGTGGTTGCTTTATCCACATCATTTTATAAACCCTGAATAATCTAAGTCTATCGTTCCTTGGCCCCTGGACAGAACATGAGACGGGCAGCAAAAATGCCCTTCGCTAAAGATCCCCTCCCAATTATCAGGCTGCCAGGTCCCTATATGGACCTACATTTAAACTATCTACTGACCCTAATGTGCTAGCCACAAAATTCGAGCAGCAATTGCAATAAAATATTCTACCAGGCATTTGATCACATTCTCTTCTTGGATACATTTATTCTTTCAATGATTTCAACCAGCGTTTAAAGGCAGTGTATTTCTCGTCCATGTCTCTCCGTTTGCTGTCCCGTTGCGATAAATATTGCATCTCATCTTCGCCCATTTGGACTCTACATAACTTGAAACCCTCAGACGTGACTGTCAGTAGTTCCTGTGAGGGCAAGGGGCACCAACCTGGTGAAGTCATTTTGTCTCAGGTTCACAGGCAACAGTTCATATTCTTTTCCATGGCAGAAGATTGCCCAGGTCAGAATGGGCGGCACGGTGGCGCAGTGGCAGAATCACTGCCTTACAGCGCCAGATTGGCTTGGTATAAATGTTTTTTTTTAATTGTCCCTAGTGTGTGTAGGATAGTGTTAATGTACAGGGATCGCTGGTCAGTGTGGACTCAGTGAGCCACTTGGCCTGTTTCAGCGCTATATCTCTAAATTAAACTAAACTAAACTAAGCAAGGGAAAGACAAAAATGTACTTGAAACCAAAGTGTACGTACTCTGCAATCTCCCCCTTCTGTGTCACTGACCTCGTGATTTCTGTGGTGAGAAAAAACTTTTTCACCCAGAGAGTTGTGAATTTGTGGAATTCTCTGCCATAGAGGCCAGTGGAAGCCAAATCACTGGATGGATTTAAGAGAGAGTTAGATAGAGCTCTAGGGGCTAGTGAAATCAAGGGATATGGGGAGAAGGCAGGCACGGGGTATTGATTGGAGACGATCAGCCATGATCACAATGAATGGCGGTGCTGACTCGAAGGGCCGAATGGCCTCCTCCTGCACCTATTTTCTATGTTTCTATGTTTCTGGTGATTTCCCCTTTCACATGAAACGTTAAACGTTCCTACTCTGTTACCCCTTCTTAGGTCTTATTCCCTAACAGAGGATATAAGAAGCAGGTGGGTACTAGGGATCCCTGAGTGGCTTGTATCTGGATTTTCAAGGTTGGAGGCAATGTATCACCATATATTAGCTAAAAGGCACAAAGTGGAGAGTAAACAGGTCAATTTGAGGTTAACTGACTGAAGCTGGTGGGGTGCCACAAGATTCAGTGCTTGTATTCAGCTGCTTAAAATCTATATTAACAACCTAGATGAAAAAACATAATATATCTTATCCATATTTATCACCATGGCAACTCTGGCTTCACATATCAGAGATTTTCTCTTAACTTATTCATCCCCCCCTCACCTTCTCTGCAATCTAAAACTAAATTGTTTTCTCTCTTTCAGACAAAAATCTTCAACCTGAGACATTAATACTGTTTCTTTTTCCACAGGTGTGGCCTAACTGGTTTTTCTAGTATTTTCTGTTTTAATATCCTACTCACATTTGTTGATGATACAAAGGCAGTTTGTAGTGTGAGAATGATATGGAATTCATTGCCACAGTAGACTTGATGGACCGAATGGCCTAATTTTGCTCCTATCACTTACGTACATCATATAACATCTGCAGATAGGGTTGCCAACTGTCCCGTATTAGCCAGGACATCCCGTATATTGGGCTATATCTGTTTGTCCCATATGGAACCACCCTTGTCCCTTATTAGGCCCGGAGGGGGCGCTGTAGATCTGGATACTGAAGGCCTAGACACTGTATGCCCGGACACTGTAGGCCCGGACACTTTAGGCCCGGACACTGTAGGCACGGACACTGTTGGCCCGGGGCCGCTGTAGGCCCAGACACTGTAGGCCCGGACACTGTAGGCCCGAACACTGTTGGCCCGGGGCCACTGTAGGCCCAGACACTGTAGGCCCGGACACTGTAGGCCCGGACACTGTTGGCCCGGACACTGTAGGCCCGGACACTGTTGGCCCAGGGCCGCTGTAGGCCCGGACACTGTAGGCCCGGACACTGTTGGCCCAGGGGCGCTGTAGGCCCTGACATTGTAGGCCCGGACACTGTAGGCTAACGGAGTGTGTTCGGGGAGTGTGTTCGCCTAATGGAGGTTGTGTAGCAACCCACCTTCCGGCCCAGGCGGCCGCCATTGGTGGAGCGGGAGCACGTGGCCGCTGGCTGGGTGAGGTCACGTGGGGCGCGGTGACATCACCTTTTATCCCTTATTTGGGAGTTAGAAAGTTGGCAACCCTATCTACAGAGGTATATGGACAGGTTGTGTGAATGGGCACAAAACTATCAGACAGAATAGGCATCGGCAAAAAAATGTGAGTATACATTTAAATAGGTAGAATATTCTTTTTTACATGCTGAGAAAGTGGTAAGTGATGGTTTACAGAGGAATCTGGGTGGTTATTTCCTGAGAAAGTGAATGAGCAGACAGGAGACACAAGAGACTGCAGATTCTGAAATCTTGAGCAAAGAAACAAAATGTTGAAGGAATTCAACGAGTCAGGTAGTGTCTGACGAGAGAATGGACTGATGACGTTTCGGGACTCTAAAGGCTAAAGTCTAAGGTTCAAAGGATGGAGAGCCATCTTCAAGGCAGGCATACGATTCTAAATAAAATATTACATTCGGTGGAGTTTAGAAGGATAAGGTGAATCTTCATCCTTTTGGGAAGGATGGGCAAGGTTGAATATCCAGAAGCTGTTTCCTTCAGCTTTTCCTTAAGGGATCAGCTAATTAGGCAAGGGACGAATTGATGATTTACTTAAACAGAGAGCAAATTCTAAGCCCGATGGAGATGAAGAGCATTAAGTTCAATGAAGACTAATACCGGAATGAAGATTAAACTGAACTGAACGAACCGAAACGAAACGATATGAAACGAAACGAAACGAAACAAAACAAAATGAAACGAAACAAAACAAAATGAAACTAAACTAAACTAATCTAAACTAAATCTCCTACATTTAAAAGTGTCAAGGGTTATGGGAGAAGGCAGGAGAATGGGGTTGAGAGGGAAAGATAGATCAGTCATGATTGAATGGCGGCGTAGACTCGATGGGCCGAATGGCCTAATTCTGCTCCTATGTCTTATGAATTTATGAGAGAGTGCTGGGAGGTGATTCTGCTGATCTGCCTTGTAGAAAACAATCAGTTCTGGCTGTGTGTAGATCAGCCCACAATGAGCTCGCAGCAAGTGGACGTTTCTCACTTTTATCCACATAATTTATAGATACATCGATTACTCACTGACATGCTCTAATGTGGCAAATTTCGAGCCTCAGTGTCACAGATGTGAGCCCGGGTCCTTAAAAGAGCACAGCATACATGTCTATGATAAAGATTGATGTTATCTGCCAGCAGCTATAATTTACTGACAATTTATTTATTTATTCCATTGCTCCACAAGAGCGACCAGGGTCACTACTCACTCCTCTGCCATGCGGGAAAATCGTTTTAATGGACAACAATTGCAATGAAGTATGACTGTGTCTAATGACTGTCCTCTTAAATCAACAATCCGCTGTATATCTCAGTAGCTTGTGGACAAATCCACAAAATAACCACATTCTCCTGGGTCTCAGCGATGTGTTTACAGGTATCTTTTTGTGTTCTGTCAATAGATTACATAAGGCGCCAGCAGCCAATATACCAGAAACCTGGACTTTCTGAAGGCTACGATCTTGCTATCATTTAGTCCAGAGTAGAGCTTGTTGCAAGGTTATTAAATCCCTTCTGTGCGCGCTGTTTGTATTTCTTCATGTCCTCTCTGCTACATTGGTCATTTGATAAGTTCCAGTCAATGTGGGTCAAACAAAGCACCATTGTCTTGAATCAGAAACCTAAAGCCAAACATGAAATCTCAATTAAAGCTGCCATATATTACACCTCAAAAAAATAACTTTAACCAGATACAGAAACTCCATTGAGCGTTTCCACAAAAAGTGCTGAGAAGAAAACATGGTTTGATCAACCATTTTGAGAGGATTACTACATTGGAACAATGTCAACTTTGCAGCGAAATTTCCTTTTGTGATTGGTCAAGTTTAGACTTATTAATTTCTTAGGACCTGGCCATTGGCAACAAGGCCAGCATTTATTACCCATCCCTAAATCCCCTGGAACTGAGTAAGTTGCTGCACTATTTCAGAGTCAAGAACAGAAGGGATAATGATGGGTTGCAGAGAGAGTGGGACAAGAAGATATGAGGGGGCTAAGAGCGAGTGACGAGAAAAACAACTGAGGATTGAGGGGAACAAGATATTATTGGGAGGGCATCTGAGGGATGGTGAGGTTTGTTGGGTTTCAGATGGAGGTTGTGGAAGAGGACGTAGGCAGAGGCATGCTCAGGGCCGTCTTAACGCATGGGCCTGATGGGCACTTGCCCGGGGCCCCAAGAGCATAGGGGCCCCATGCTGATCTGTGTATGTTAAGTGACTTGCAATAAATAAATACTACTTTAAAAATGTAGGTTCAATAAGTGCTTTTTTCGCAACATTTTCAGTCACTAAGTGCTTCTCACAGCGATCTGTAAGTGCTTTTCGCAACAATGTAGCACCCTAAGTCCATCGCTAAGTGCTTTTCGGTAAGTGCTTTTCGCCGGCACGACAGGGGGGGGGCTGGTAGGGAAAGGGGGGTGGGGGAGAGTAACGGTAGGGGCCCCATTACACTGCTTTGCCCGGGGGCCCATAATGCTGTAAAAACGGCCCTGGGCATGCTACCTGTGTCTGTGCATGTGGATGTTGTGCCCCTGATGTACGTTTCTGCACAAGTGTGCGTGTGCGTGTGCGTGTGTGCATGTGCGTGTGTGCATGTACGTGTGTGCATGTGTTTGTGCTTGTGTTTGTATGTACTTGCAAATGTGTATGTGTGTATGACAATAAACAATAGACAATAGACAATAGGTGCAGGAGGAGGCCATTCGGCCCTTCGAGCCAGCACCGCCATTCAATGTGATCATGGCTGATCATTCTCAATCAGTACCCCGTTCCTGCCTTCTCCTCATACCCCCTGACTCTGCTATCCTTAAGAGCTCTATCTAGCTCTCTCTTGAATGCATTCAGAGAATTGGCCTCCACTGCCTTCTGAGGCAGAGAATTCCACAGATTCACAACTCTCTGACTGAAAAAGTTTCTCCTCATCTCAGTTCTAAATGGCCTACCCCTTATTCTTAAACTGTGGCCCCTTGTTCTGGATGTATGGGTGTATGTGTGTGTGTTAAATCTTCACAGAGACCCTGGTGTCCAGTTGTTTTGGACCTCCTTTTCATTAGACCAAGACCTCAATCTGCCAAGCTCTGATGGTGGCTGAGGATCAATGAACTTCCCAAATTGAAAAACTCATGCTGGATGGTCTGCACTGTCAATGGGCTGAAGGGCCTGCCTCTATGAATCTGGCATCTTCCTCTATGTAGGAGATATCCACAACACTGGGGAAACTGCTTGGAAGTGAAAGTGGCTCAAATGTTCCCCATTGTTGCTGATGGAACAGAGCTTAGTGTACACAAAATGGATGATCATAAAAATAAATATGGTCCATATTTAGAATAGTTCCAAAGAAAAACAAAAAAATAATTGTTCCATAAATGTCAAATGCTGCATATATAGAATTGGCCCACTACTACCACGAAATGGTTCTCCCGTAACTTGTTATCACACCACTGAACCGTCCTCCCATAAGCTAGGGTGAGTTCAAGAGAGAGCTAAATAGAGCTCTTAAGGATAGCGGAGTCAGGGGGTATGGGGAGAAGGCAGGAACAGGGTACTGATTGAGAATGATCAGCCATGATCACATTGAATGGTGGTGCTGGCTCGAAGGGCCGAATGGCCTACTCCTGCACCTATTGTCTATTGTTTATTGTCTATTGAGTCGCGATCTTCTTATCTATCTCACTGTGAACCTTGCACCTTTCCTCTGTCATTGTAATGCTATGAAGTTATAAAGTACTTTTCTGCACTTTGGTATTTTTCTCTGTACTACCTGTTGTACGGTTTGATTGTACTCATGTATAATATGATTTTTTTCTGGAATGCATGCACATACAAAGCTTTTCACCGTATCTCGCTCGGTACACGTGACAATAATAAGAGAATATCAATACCATGCAGATTTCATGGAGGCTACAGGGAACTAAAAAAAGGGGAATGGGACTAATGGAACTGGTCTGATAGATGCCTTCCTGGATTCAATGGCTTCCATCTGCATCTAAAGGAATTGTGCGGAGCATGTTTTTTACGTCGAGAGTGGTGCCTGGAAAAGACACCCAGGCAGATATGATAGTGTCGTTTGGGAGGCTTATGGATAGGCACGGATATGCAAGGAATGGAGGGATATGGATCACATGTAGGCAGAGGGGATTAGTTTAATTTGGCATCATGTCTGACGTGGGCTGATTGTGGGCTGAATGGTCTGTTCCTGTGCTTTACTGTTCTAAGTTATAATGAGTTTAGTTTAGTTTAGTTGAGAGATACAGCATGGAAGTGGGCCCTTCGGCCCATCGAGTCCGCATGGACCAGCGATCCCCGCACACTAACACTATCCTACGCACTCTAGGGACAATTTACGCTTATACCAAGCCAATTAACCTGCAAACCTGCACGTCTTTGGAGTGTGGGAGGAAACCGAAGATCTCACAGAAAACCCACGCGGTCACGGGGAGAACGTACAAACTCAGTGCAGGCTCAGAGGTGCGCTGAGAGAAAATGTTGCCAATGGTGCCCTTTCAAGTGAAAAGAGTGTTGAGGTTAGAGAAATCAATTGGCAGAAGGTGTGATTGTGGTGACAGCTCAGGGAGGATGGGGCAACTGAGAACGTGGATGGGTTTGGAGAAGAACAATCATTTGGAGCAAAGAGGAGTGATAATCAGGCAAGGGGCCAATTGAGAGAAGGCAGCCATAACAAGAAAGAGGACAATTTGTGAAGCGGGTGTCAGATCAAGAAGTGAACATTGGTAGGAATTAGCCTTAGAGACTAAATCGATTGTAAATGCAGTAATGATGATCAAGGAGGCTGATGACATGCAAGAGGAAAGTCTGTATGACCTCAGCAGCCAAGTTGTAGCTTAGACGACCACTCCTCCTCCAAGTCCCCTGATGGGAAAGAACCTTTTAAAACGTTAATATTTTGTTTGCTCTCTTCAGCAGTCAGCACTCCTAGTTTTCTTGCATGCTGTTAATGTCACTGATCTGCCCAATAAAGCTGAAGAAGGGTCTCGGCCTGAAAAGTTACCCTTTCATTCTCTCCAGAGATGCTGCCTGTCCCACTGAGTTACTCTATCTTTGGTGTAAACCAGCATCTGCAGTTCTTTCCTACACAGGCCGTAGGAGCTTCAAGTATACTGTAGGATTAGGAGGCTATTTGATAATAACTTTTTGAAAAGGCACTGTGTGATTGAACTTTTAGCCAAAACCTGATAATATTTTCAGATTCCAAATATTTCCCTTCCCCAACCACACAGAAACTTTGAGCCTAACAGCAACAGGAGCAGAGGTACTAACTGAGGCACATTCCAAGCGGCAAGTATCAATAAATCACACTTAGAGTGAAATGATTTGCTGACAATTTCAGGTCAATTTCATTAATTTAGGATCAAGCTAGCAGTTCTTTAGAGCTCTGTCAATGTGTAAACTTTAGCATTGGTAAGATTTATAATGTCTTAAAAGGGTGGGGGGGGGGGGGGAATGAATGGAATTAAACAAATAAGCAAGCAGAGAAAGGGTAGTAAATCCAACCTGGGTCAGTTTACAGGATAGTTCGGAAGAGAAATAGAGAAGTAATCTTTCCATAAGTATCAAATGCTGCACATTATAAAGTAGAATAAGTGAGATGATGTTCTCATGGCAAACTCTTAATTTTGAGACATTATGTGCAATCTATTTTCCCTTTGTATGAAACAAATACTTCCTGCTCTCTCCGCTGAGCTTATAAGTTCATAGTTCATAAATTATGAGCAGAATTAGGCCATTCGGCCCATCAAGTCTACTCTGCCATTCAATCAGGGCTGATCTATCTTTCCCTCCTAACCTGATTGTCCTGCCTTCTCCCCATAACCCCTGGCACCCTTACTAATCAAGAATCTGCCAATCTCCGCCTTAAAACTAACCATTGACGGCCTCCACAGCCATCCGTGGCAATGAATTCCATGTTCTGACTGAAGAAATTCCTCCTCATCTCCTTTCATGGCATAATTAATAGTAATGCACAGGGTGGAAAAATTAATTTAATCTATGAGGCATGGTCAGACCACCCAAATAACAATTAATTATATTGTTTTGTTTCTGCACGAATCAAAGTTCAGCATGAATCAAAACAAAGAATAAAGTTTTGGAATGTCATACACGTGGACCTTCGGGTCAAGAAAGGATATATAATCCTTCAAGGTGCATTTAAGCAAGGCCCGTTACCCTTTAACTTAGGCCCTGTTCCTTACCGAGCTTTTCAACATGTCCGCCGGTACAAGTCTCTTCCCCTTGTCTGTTTCACTATCTTTCGCATGATTATATGGACCTCTCCAAACGTAGCTTCCAAATGCACCGGGTAGGCCCCAATACGACAAGTCCGTGTGGTTGTAGCATTGTGCATGATGCTACATTATCCCGCTTAACTTCTTTTCACCTTTGGTGAATTACATGGTGGCGCAGTGGTGAAGTTGCCTGACAGCATTTGCAGGGTTCGATCCCGACTATGGGCGCTGTCTGTACGGTGTTTGTACGTTCGTCCCAAGACTGCGTGGGTTTTCTCCGAGATCTTCGCTTCCCTCCCACACTCCAAAGACGTACACGTTTGTAGGTTAATTGGCTTCGTATTAATGTTAAATCGTCCCTCGTGTGTGAGGTAGTGTTCGTTGGCGGGAATCACTGGTCTGTCCGAACTCGGTGGGTCGAAGGGCCTGTTTCCATGCGGTATCTCTAACACTAAAACTAAACTTAAAAATTATTCATGAAATTTACAACAGCATAATACAGTACATCCACATATAGCTATTCTCAGTACAAGCTACATTATTCCATTTGCGTTATATTAACATGGTATCAATTTTCATTCACATTCACTCCTTGAGCAGTCAGTCTAAGGTGTTTATACATTTTTCTCCTTAACCAGTGGGAAGATAGAATTTATCCCGATCGGCAAGATATCCAATATCTCTGTCTAAATTTTTCAGTGCATTTGATTCAGGTCTGAAACCCAAGTATTAGTACATTAGGGCACATGCTAGATAAACACACAGAGTTGTCATTGATTTAGCCACGATTCGAAGTTTCATAGGCACAAGGTGGCGCAGGCAGTGCTAGAGTTGTGCTTTACAGCGAATGCAGCGCCGGAGACCCGGGTTCAATCCCGACTACGGGCACTGTCCGTATGGAGTTTGTACATTCTTCCCCGTGACCTGCGTGGTTTTCTCCGAGTTCTTCGGCTTCCTCCCACACTCCAAAGACGTACAGGTTTGTCGGTTTGGTAAATGTGAAAAAAAAATTGTCCCTAGTGGATGTAGGATAGTGTTAATGTGAGGGGATCGCTGGTCGGTGCGGACCTGGTGGGCCGAAGGGCCTGTTTCCGCGCTGTATCTCTAAACTAAACTTTAAAAAAAAGATCCAACTGTGATTAATCTAAGGGGTTTCACTCAAAATTGTCAACGGGAGGTCAATTATCCCACTTGGTAGCAACTTGAAGGCAAAAACTTTAATTTCAGTTCCTCATTCCTTTGCACCATAGGATGATAAACAAGGGAGTCACGTTCACTTAAGGTCCACAAGATCACTCCACACTCAAGGCTGTTGCAGATTTTCTTACTCAGAAGTAAAATAAACACTGATAGAATACATTTATCAAAACATTACTTTTTTAAAAATCGGACTATTAGAATGTTTTTATGAAGAAATCTAGATTTAGCTTATTTAATTTACATCTGCTTCCCCTTGACGATCAGCAGACACTGTGGGTGTTATGTTCATCATATGCCTTCTGATTTCTGAGCCTCGGTTCTTCAAATTTTGAGGCAGCTCGAGTTGGGTTCCCAACAAGGGTTGTCACTTCTCATCATCCCCCTGACCTGTCACTTCTCATCATCCCCCTGACCTGTCACTTCTCATCATCCCCCTGACCTGTCACTTCTCATCATCCCCCTGACCTGTCCTCACACATTCCATTCCACTGGAAACGTTATCTGCTCAAATAAAAATAAAAACTGCTGGAACTAATTCTATCCATGCAGGTTCTAAGGAATGAAAATATTAACATGGACAGGCAGCGAAAGTCCAACGCTATGCTGGAAATGTATCTAATACTCCTTGGATAGCAGCCCGCACACTGTGTGCAGTTTTGGTCAGCGCATCACAGGGGAGATATAATGGTGAAGATGGTGCAGAGGACAATGGAAAATCATTTCTCTGAGGAAAGTTTGGAAAGGCTGGGGTTGCACATCATGGAACAGAGGGGGCTGAAGGAGAATTTAATTGAGACTTTAAACTAATGATCGGCTTGGATCTGCAGAGAGACTGAGATGTTCTTGTGCACAGATCACAAAAAGACAGGTTCTGCAAAGCAAATGGCACGAGACCTGGGACAGATCAGCCTGGTTTATGTACAACAGAAGAGCAGGATTGATGGGCTGAGTTGTTTCCCATTTCTTATCTTCCTATGTTTCTGGTAGAGTAGTTGGGAAGCACTGTTGCAAAGAATTTGGAGTTTCAAATAAGGGAAGCATAGGGTATTTGTGAGGCCACACCTGGAGTGCTGTGCACAGTGTTGCCCCCCCTATTTGAGATAGGACATAATGGCAAAGAAGGCAGTCCTGAAGAGATTCACTTGGTCGATTCCTGGGATGAGAGGGTTGCCCATTCATGAGCAGCTGAAGGAAATAGATCGACAGTCCTTGGAGTTTACAAGAATATGACTTAATTAGTTGAAACAATACATCCTAAGGGGACACAACAAGGTAAATGTCAAAGGTAGACACAAAATGCTGGAATAATTCAGCGGGACAGGCAGCATCTCTGGAGAGAAGGAATGGGTGATGTCCATATGCTCGTAATAGTTCAATTGTTCAGTAGCATTTTATTGGTCACATAGGCAACTGTGCAGTGAAATTGTAGTAGTATTAGTGTAAGTGTAATAGTGTAACAGTGCACTATTACTAAAGAAGGGTCTCGACCCGAAACGTCACCCATTTCCTTCTCTCCAGAGATGCTGCCTGACCCGCTGAGTTACTCCAGCAATTTGCATCTATCTATGGCTTAAACCAACATCTGCAGTTCCTTCCGACACAAGGCAAATGTCAAGATATTTCCACCAGTGAAGGAGTCTTGGTCGAGGGCACATGCAGTAGTTACAAGATTAGGGATGGTCACTGAATACTGAGTGTGTGGAGGCACTGCAGGATGTGGTGAATCCTGGAGTTCTGTGCCTCAGAGGGTTGTGTAGGCTGGATCATTGCAGTTATTTTAAGTCCAAAGACAGGGAAATAAACCTTTGAACGATTGGGGGTTTGAGGGCAATGAGGAACTGGCACAGAATAGGAGATGAGGCCTGCGACAGATCAGCCTAGTTTATATACAACAGAAGAGCAGGGTTGACGGGCAGAGTTGCTTCCCATTTCTTATCTTCCTATGTTTCAGCTAGAGTAGTTGGCAAAGATTATAATCTTTAGCGGGTGGGGGAGTCAAAAACTGATGGTGTACGTTTAATAATAATATATTCCTTTATTCGTCCCATACCGGGGAAATTTACAGTGTTACAGCAGCAAAGTGGATAGCAAGAGGTCATTCATTATAAATAAAAGTAAAAACAAGGATAAATTGTCATCAGTTTACTGTGTATTCCTTAACTGTTACTGTTGACTCATCTGCTGGGAGCAGTGCTGGTTGTGCAGTCTCACAACAGCGGGAAGGAAGGACCTCCTATAACTCTCCTTCACGCACTTGGGGTGAAGGAGTCTGTCACTGAAGGAGCTACTCAGTGCAGTGACAGTGTCCTGCATGGGGTGGGAGTCGTTGTCCAGCAGCGATGTTAACTTTGCCATCATCCTCCTCTCTCCCACCGCCTGCACTGAGTCGAGGGGGCAACCCAGGACAGAGCTGGCCTTCCTGACCAGCTTGTCAAGTCTCAATGTAATTAGTAGATGAATTTGAGGAAAATATATTATCTTGAGAGAGTGGTGGGACTTGGAAGTCCCTGTCTGAAAGGGTGGGAGAAGCAGAAACCCTCACCACATTTCAACAGCACTTGGATGTTCACCCCGGTCATTCCCTTTTGTTCCCTCCGCCATCAGACAAGAGCTACTGAAGTGCGAAAACACACACCCCCCCAGATTCAGGGACAATTTCTTCCCAGTTGTTATCAGGTAACTGAACCATCCTATCACCACCTAACATATTATATACACCTCATTAAAGACCCTCGGGCTTTCTTTTATCAGACTTTACTGGATTGGTTTGATTGTCACATGTACTGAAGTACGGTGGAAAACTTTTGTTTACGTGCTATTCAATTAAATCAGATCATACCATATCATATATCATATCATATCATATATATACAGCGCGGAAACAGGCCTTTTCGGCCCACCAAGTCCGCGCCGCCCAGCGATCCCCGCACATTAACACTATCCTACACCCACTAGGGACAATTTTTACATTTACCCAGTCAATTAACCTACATACCTGTACGTCTTTGGAGTGTGGGAGGAAACCGAAGATCTCGGAGAAAACCCACGCAGGTCACGGGGAAAACGTACAAACTCAGTACAGACGGCGCCCGTAGTCAGGATTGAACCTGAGTCTCAGGCGCTGCATTTGCTGTAAGGCAGCAACTCTACCGCTGCGCCACCGTGCCGCCATACATGAGTACAATCAAGCCACACATAAGTACGACAGGTAGCACAACAGGCAGTGCAGAAAGAGAAATACCAGATTGCAGAATATAGTTTATAACATGTAGATTTACAGTTCCAGGTCAAAAGTCCATTGTCTGCAAAGAGTTATAGACAATAGACAATAGACAATAGGTGCAGGAGTAGGCCATTCGGGCCCTTCGAGCCAGCACCGCTATTCAATGTGATCATGGCTGATCATTCCCAATCAGTACCCCGTTCCTGCCTTCTCCCCATACCCCCTGACTCCGCTATCCTTAAGAGCTCTATCTAGCTCTCTCTTGAATGCATTCAGAGATTTGGCCTCCACTGCCTTCTGAGGCAGAGAATTCCACAGAGTTAATTGGAAGATAGGAACCATGCGCGAGCTTATGAGAGGACTGTTCGGTAATCTGATCACAGAGGGGAAGAAGCAGTTCCTAAGTCTGGTGGGTATGTGTTTTCAACCTTTTGTATTCTCTGTCCGACGGGAGCGGGGAGAAGAATGAATGGCCGGGATGAAAACGATCCTTGATTATGTTGGCTGCTTTCCTGAAGCGGAGTGAAAGGTAGTTGGAGTCAATGGTGGGGAGTCTGGCCTCTGTGATGGACTGGACTACATCCACAACTCTCTTCAATTTCTTGCGGACTTGGGTAGAACTGTTCCCAAACCAAGCTGTAATGCAACCTAATAATATGCTTTCTATAGTGCAACTGTAGAAGATGGTAAGAGTCATTGGTGATATGTTGAAATACCTCAGTCTCCCGAGGAAGCATTGATGCGTTTTTTATTTGGCCATGATTTCAGTGACTATCTCCAGAGAATGAATCAATTCCCTTATCAGGGGAATAAACCTTTAAAAATAGATATATCTGAGAAAGAAATTGAAGGTTTAATCATTGGGATTTTCAGAAGATTGCAGAACTTAATAACAACATTTCCTATCTCTATTTTATATTTGGGGGATTCACGTGGGAATTATTATTGTTTCTCCGACTGAACTCTTCTTCCGGGGCGGGAGAGCGAGGATGTGCACACCAGTGGAATGCCTTAAGAAAAGTAATTGGATTTTATAATGGAACAGATTGAAAGCTAGCAAAACACTGTCAGAGTGCCTTGACAGTGGCAGAAAAATAGAACTTGCACTGCCTGGCCCAAACTCAAAATACTGCAGGCACTGGCAATGTGCAATAAAACCAGTAAAGGCTGGAGATACTCAGCACGTCAGGCAGCATTGGAGAAAGAAAGAGAATCAATGCTTCAGCTCGATGGCCATTCACAAGAGGTGCTTAAATATAACAACGATAGACACAAAAAGCTGGAGTAACTCAACGGGTCAGGCAGCATCTCTGGAGAAAAGGAATAGGTGATGCTTCGGGTCGAGGCCCTTCTTCAATCTGACCCGTTGAGTTACTCCAGCATTTTGTGTCTATGTTCGGTTTAAACCAGCACCTGCAGTTCCTTCCTACATATGTACAACAATGATTTGCGTTCAGAGAAAGCTACATTTTAAATATATAATTCTTCTTCTAAGAGGGCTATTGATGCTCACTCGTTGAGTGTACTCAAGGTAGGGATTTATGGCTCTGTTTGGTTGCAAGGAAAACTAGGAGATGAGGGGATGGAGGAGGGGAGGAGGGGACCTCATTGAAATAATGGAAGGCTTGGATAGAGTGGGTGTGGAGGAGATATTTCCACTAGTGGGAGAGTCTAGGACCAGAGGGCACAGCCTTAGAATAAAATGATATACCTTTAGAAAGGATTTGAGGAGGGTTTTCTTTAGCCAGACCGCAGTGAATTTGTGGAATTCATTGCCTCAGACGGCTGTGAAGCCAAATCTTAAAGCGGAGATTGACATGCTGTTGGTTAGTAAAGGTGTCAAAGGTTATGGGTAGAAGGCAGGAGAATGGGACTGAGAGGAAAAGATAGACCAGGCATGATTGAATGACAGAGTAGAATCGATTGGCTAACTGGCATAATTCTGCACCTATGAATTAGGAATTTATGAAGTTATGAGAGTGGTATTGAAGGAGCACATTAAATTATGCACATGATCTTATGGGATGGCAAAGCGAGCTCAAAGGGATGAAAGGCTTACCCCTGTCCAAGTGCATCCTCGGAGCTTGTTGGGAAGTTCGGGAGGATATTGTGGAGACCCTTACAGAGATATTTGCATCACCTTTAGCCCCAAGTGAAGTTCTGAAAAAAGGATGGTAACTAATATTCCATGATTTAATAAGGGCAGCAAGGACAAGATGTCGATGCTGGAAATGTTTTTGTATGGGATTCTTAGGGACATGACAAATTCATAAGTTCATAAGTTATAGGAGCTGAATTAGGCCATTCGGCCCATCAAGTCTACTCCACTGTTGTAAGGGAAAATAACTGCAGATGCTGGTTCAAATCGAAGGTATCACAAAATGCTGGAGTAACTCAGTGGGTCAGGCAGCATCTCAGGAGAGAAGGAATGGGTGACGTTTCGGGTCGGGACCTTTCTTCAGACTGAAGAAGGGTCTCGACCCGATATGTCACCCATTCCTTCTCTCCTGAGATGCTGCCTGACCCGCTGAGTTACTCCAGCATTTTGTGAAGCCTACTCCACTATTCAATTATGGCTGATCTATATTTCCCTCTCAACCTTAATCTCCTACCTTCTCCCCATAGCCCCTGACACTCTTACTAATCAAGGATTTGTCAATCTCCACCTTAAAAATATCCATTGACTTAGCCTTGTGGCATTCAACCAGCTTTTGGATAGAAATGGACTAATTAAGGATAGTCAGCAAAGCTCTGTGCATGGGATATCTGACTTGAATGGATCTATGGATAGACATGCTTTAGAGGGGTATTGGCCAAATACAGGCACATGTGATTAGCACAGAGTGCCCGCTTTTTGGCATGGACAAGGTGAGCCAAAGTGCCTATTTCTGTACTGTGTAGCTTTATGACCTTACAAATCGATCTCTCTTTGCTTATGTTCTCATGTGCTGTGGCCAATACAAAGACAGGTGGGAAAACAAGTTGTGTTGAACAGAGTATCCGTGGGGAAATGGAGAAGTCAAGACACATGTCAGCTGGAGTATTCTGCAGGGAAACATGAATTCATTCATGTTGATAGGAAGAATATCATTTCAATGAAGCAACGTTACTTGGCGGCACGGTGGCGCAGCGGTAGAGTTGCTACCTTACAGCGAGTGCAGCGCCGGAGACTCAGGTTCGATCCCAACTTCGGGCGCCGTCTGTACGGAGTTTGTACGTTCTCCCCGTGACCTGCATGGGTTTTCTTCAAGATTTTCGGTTTCCTCCCACACTCCAGAGACGTACAGGTTTGTAGGTTAATTGGCTGGGCAAATGTAAAAATTGTCCCTAGTGGGTGTGGGTGTAGGATAGTGTTAGTGTGCAGGGATCGCTGGGCGGCGCGGACCCGGTGGGCCGAAGGGCCTGTTTCTGCGCTGTATCTCTAAATCTAAAAATCTAAAACGTTATTGAATCTACTGTACAGAGCAATCTGGGTGGCCTTGGACATGGAGCATAGCATACTAAGTGTAACAGAGCCGCACAGTGGCACAACTAATAGAGTAAATGCCTCACAGTGCCATGTACCTTGGGTCAATCCTGATCTCTGGTGCTGCCCATGTGGAGTTTTCACGTTCTCTCTGCAACCGCGTAGGCTTCCTTCAAGTGCTCCAGATTCCTCCCACATCCCGGAGCCATGCAGGTTTGTGAGTTCATTGGCCTCCATAAGTTGCCTCTGGTGCGTCGGTGAGCGTTGGAGACTGGGAAGAGCTAACGACAGATTGAGAAGAATAAAATAAGATTTGTATAAGTGGGTGGTTTACGATCAGCAACGGACTTGGCGTTTCAGCGCTGCACGTCTCTAAGGCCCAATAGAATTCAGAAAGAAAATGGAACGTTGGCCTTTATTTGAAAGGGAACGGAGACTGGAAGGAAGGAAGCACTTTTGCAATCAGACAAGGTGTTGATCAGACCACACCTGGAAAACCACACACAGATTTGGCGTCCTTATTTAAGGAGGGAGACACAAAATGCTGGAGACCCTTCGTCTCGACCCGAAACGCCACCCATTCCTTCTCTCCTGAGATGCTGCCTGACCCGCTGAGTTACTCCAGCATTTTGTGTCTACCTTCAATTTGAACCAGCATCTGCAGTTGTTTTCCTACACATGTTATTTAAGGATGGATATTGAAGGGCAGAGATTTAGAAAGTGAGTTTGATGTCACATTACTGGCCCTGAAGATCCGACAGGTAAGCACTAATTTATCCAAGGAATGGGGAATTACAACGCTTGACATGCTTGCAAAGCCCAAATTATGTCAAAAACAGTTCACACCAGGAAGCCCACAGATGAATCTAAAGAGGGACTGGAAATAACTCAGACATGATCACAGTGGTGCCTCACCACAGGAACGCACGATTTTAACCATGCAGTGTTACTACATGTTTGAAACTTTGTGGGTCAAAATACTTTAAACAAATAGTTGGCAATGCATTTATTTTTAAGACCAAAGTTAATTGGAATTGAATTTACTGAAAGCCAAACACCAGTTGATATTTCTTCTCACATTTCTTTCCAAACTTTGCTCAGCTGGTGGGAATCTGATGGAATTAAACATGAAAGCCTGTTTAACGTTACTGCAGCTGAATACTGTTTTACATGATTTGAACTCAGGAGAGTGCAAAGAAGGTGTTTCATTCCACAACAAACCCAGCTCTTCCTTTTTACATATCAAATCCAAAAAAAAATGCAGGAATTGTTCAATGGGTCAGGCAGCTTCTGTGGAGAGAAAAATAGAGCCTACAATTTAGATGTATGACCTTTTCTGTGTACTTTTTGGCAGCTCCTCTGATCCAGGTTGATTGACTTGTTGTATCAATCAAAGTTATCACACATCAGCTAGTTCAGATGAACATATGACATATTTTAGACTTTAAATTTTAGACTTTAGAGAAATAGCGTGGAAACAGGCCCTTTGGCCCACCAAGTCTACACCGACCAGCGAACCCCATACACTGGCACCATCCTACACACCTGGGCCAATTTACAATTTTACCAAAGCCAATTTACTTACAAACATGTACGTCTTTGGAGTGTGGGAGGAAACTGGAGCTTCCCGGAGGAAGCCCCACGCGGTCACCAGGAGAACGTACAAACCGTACAGACAGCACCTGTAGTCAGGATCGAACTCGGGTCTCTGACGCTGTAAGGCGGTAACTCTACCGCTGCGCCACTGTGCCAACCTTTCTGCAGAAAATTAAATTTAACTTGAATCAAAGAAAAATAATTTACGGTTTGTAGTGTCCACACAATGTTGAATTTGCTGGTGGCTAGAACAAATCTTAATATCAAGTTGAAAGTAGTGCTTCTACCAACCATCATTTTTGGAAGCTAGTCTCCAGACATTGCTGGCTCAATTGGATCTTATATTGATGCAGAAAAAGTCAATTCAGTCCATTGGTCCATGAAGGCACACAGTGGAACAATCCTATTAATCCCTCATTCCTCATCTCCATATAGCCTGCAACATATTCCCTCAGTTTTAGTTTAGTTTAGTTTAGAGATACAGCGTGGAAACAGGCCCTTCGGCCCACCAAGTCTGCTGGTCCCCACACATTAACACTATCCTACATACACTAGGGACAATTTACACACAAACCAAGCTAATTAACCTACAAACATGTACATCTTTGGAGTGTGGAAGTAAACCGAAGATCTCTGAGAAAACCCATGCGGTCAAGGGGAAGAAGGTATAAACTCCGTACAGGCAGCACCCGTAGTCGGGATTGAACCCGGGTCTCCGGTGCTGCAAGCGCTGTAAGGCAGCAACTCTACCACTGCGCCATCTCTCATGCATCTCCATCAACTTGAGTTTTGTTTATTATCACGTGTACTGAGTTACAGTTAAAAACAACTTCACTCATTGTTGCCATTATATTGCACTAGGGACAAATTAACAGCCATCATTTGACCTAGCAGCACACCTTATGGATTTTGGAGAAAACCTGAGCACCAGGTGGAAACCCACATGGTGACAGAGTGAATGTGCAAACTCTGCACCTGTTCTCAGCATTGAACCCTCATCCCAGGAGCTGTGAGCTGCACAGTGATGCCTGAGCCACGTTGCTACTATAGCACCAGTTTAGGTCTCCCTCGCAGCCTCTGTGCCAATCATGTTTGTTATCTGCTGAATGATTATTTTTTTAACAAAACAACTTATAAATATCAACGTAAGCACAATTCCATTTACAGGCTATGGCCTGAATCAATAGTTCATGATTGCTACTGCATGGAGTGAAGTGGGATAGATATGAACGAGTCAGGAGGTCATAAATTCATATCATAAAATCATAGAGGCATAGGCGGAGGCTCTTCATTCCACCATGTCCACACTTGCCTTTCTGCCCATCTTCACTGTTCATATTTACTTGCATTTGCCTGAGACTTGGAGCTATGCCGGCCAATTGCCTTTGGTGGCTCGGTGGCTGAGTTGCTGCCTTATCAAGCCAGGGACCTGGACTCGATCTTGACTCAGGGTGGTGACAGTACCCAGTTTGTACATTCTCCCTGTGGTTGTCTCTGGTGCTTTAGTTTCCTCCCACATTCCAAAGACGTGCAGGTTTGTAGGTTGATTGTCTTCTGTAAATTGTTCCTGGTGTGTAGGATTGATCTAGTACATGGGTAATCATTGGTCTGCATGGGCACGGTCAGCCGAAGGGCTGTATTGCTAAACTAAACTGATGTGCTATGAAGCTGAGAACTGTATTCTGCACTCTGTATCTTCCTCTTTACTCTACCTAATGTACTTGAATTGTACTTTATTGTATTTATGTATAGTATATCTGACCTGTGTGGATGGCGTGCGAAACAATGTTTTTCACTGAAACTTGATACACGTGATAGACAGGTAGGTAAATCTGGGAGGGTTGTGGGCACAGGCAAGTGGCATTCGCCTGGATAGGCAACTTTGTCAACATGGGTTAGTTGGGCCAATGGACCTCTTTCTGTCCTGATAAGCTCTAAGACCATGACTGTGCCTCAAACTATGCATGTAGGCACAAAGTGCTGGAGTAACACAGTGGGTCAGTCAGCATCTCAGGAGAAAAAGGATGGGTGACATTTCGGTTCAGGATACTTCGACAGACTCCTGTCAGTTCCAATCCAAAACATCACCTATCCTTTTTCTCCAGAGATGCTGCCTGACCCGCTGAGTTACTCCAGCACTTTGTATCTATCTTCGGTATACACCAGCATCTGCATTTCCTTTCTGCAACCCAAAGTGTGAAGGCAAGCTTGCCATAAGTCTTCTTCTATTCTATATTGTATTATTTTCTAACCAAAACAGCCTCTCTGACACATCCACTGGGCAGGCAGAAATCTCCAGCAATATCCCTACAGCGTCTAGGGGCTAAGACTGATATAATATTTTTAATTCCAATCATTTCTTCCCAATGTCCAAAAAAGATGTCTGAGCCATTTTATACCATAGCCCGTTCATTACCTAGAGTTTATATCTTCCGTACAATCGGTTTGTATTTTCAAGGAGATTCATTAATTTTTTAGCAGTTGCCGTTAACCTTCAGGTATCAATAAAAAGGATACATCCTAGCAAAACGAGAGATGTGAACTATGAAAGGCCAAGACAGGTGGTATCAGAAATTAGACGGGTAAGATCGTGGAGAATATCAAGTTACTTCAAGTAGAGGAGGACATGTGATAATAGAGGATAAGAAGTGAAGAAAGAGACAGTGATTCAGAAACAATTAAAATAGCACAGAGGAATTAATGCAACAGGGGGAAATAAATGGTTTTGATCTAACAGCCTGTATGGTGTTATGACTTCAGTGTGATCAAGACTTGGATTTAAATATTCTCAAATTATTTTAAGGCAATCTGGAAAAGAAGATAGCAGTGAGAGCCTTTGCAATATAACCAACAGAGAGAAAGGCTTAAGGTTCGGAAAATTAAGCTGCAGAATGAAGAGCAAAATAAGGAGAGATGTTGCAGCAACTGAGTGGATCAGGCAGCATCTGTGGAGGGAAATGGACAATCAATGGTTTGAAGGTTGACACAAAATGTTGGAGTAACGCAACGACACTGGCAGCATCTCTGGAGAGAAGGAACGGGCGATGTTTCGGATGGAGACCCTTCTTCAGACAGTTGAGGCCCTTCAACTGGAATCCTAGATTTTGCGCCTCCAAGCTGTGAAAGTAGTTTGGTTAAAATCGGGAAACAAGAAGCGCAGAGGAAGCTGATGGAAGCAGATTATCATCATCTGAAGTAGCTGAATCTTTAGAGCAAGTGTAAGAGAGGAAATCAGAGATGTGAGTAATGGAAGATCACAGGAACCTTTATCTTCATGTAGACTGGGTAGTTGGATTTACAGAGAAATTGGATTGTCTCACTTTGTTATCTCTCAAGAGTCAAGAGCCAAGAATGTTTACTTGTCATGTGTACCCTAAATAGAACAATGAAATTCTTACTTGCAGTGGCACAACAGGTCTATAAACACGGTGCTTGCTGATAACCTAATAAACAAAAATAAAAATCATTAAAGGAAAAAAACCCTCAATATTAGTGCAAAACAAAGCAGGAAATCCATTGGTTCATAGTCTATTGGTGTTTGTAGGGTTCAAGCACCTGATAGTTGTTGGGAAGACGCTGCTCCTAAACTTGGAGGTCACAGTTTTCAGACTCCTATAACTTCTTCCCAACGGCAGGAGTGAAATGAGAGCGATGAAATGAGCTACAAATTACATAACCCCTTTGTGATTTTGCCTGGAGATGGTACTGCATTGAATGAGCTACTCCTTGGTGTAATTCACACAAGTGCAACTGATGTTTCTCTAGTTTCAGTATAACATACTTCTCCTCATGATCCCCAATTCCTCCTGCACTGACATAAATCAGGGCTCTACACGACGACCGCGACGGAATAGCCTCACTCAATCCAGGAAGAGCACCAAGAAGAATCTCACAGGGAGAAAGAACAAACTCCACACAGACCGTACCCGAGATCAGGATCAGAATCGGGACTCTGGAGATCCGGAGCTCTCGGCATTGTGCCACTGTGCTGCCTCATTCTAAGGTTGGTCGGACAGGCAGACAACGTGCTGACCATCTTGTCGTGCATCTGCATCTGCATCACCCCTTTCATGGCGTGTCATCTTGACTCTCATTCCCACTCCTTCATCCAACTGCCTGTCCTCAGCCTTCTCCATTGCAAACACGAATCAGAAGCCTGGGTAGTTTATGGTCAATGGTTTCCTTATTGTCACACGTACCAGGTACAGTGAAATAATTATTTTGCACACAGATCCGCAAGACTATCCTCGTACATAAGCACAATCGCCCCAGTCAGTACAGTGTGCACAGAACAGCCCACCGAGTCCATGTGCATGGGGTGCCATTTTGGCGCCATTTTACAGTCCCAGCTGCAGTTGTCCACAAAGGCCCATTGCAGCTGTCTCCTCCTCCATTCCGGTCATCCGGCAAACCATCGTCACTCCCCAAGCCTGGTCCTCTTCAGCCTTTGGTCCTGGTCCTTGCCTAAGTTTGGTGGGTGATACAGATGAGTGGACTCTGTTCCAGTGGACCCCGGTCAGTGCTGGCAGGGAGCAGTGCCCAGCAAATCCCCCTGGGATGCCATCACTCATGTCTGTTGTGCCCGTCTCCTTTGTGCCAGTCCCGTAGGTGGTGCCATGGGGGTGTCAGGCCCTCTGCTTGGCATCTGTACCATCACCTCACCCCTTCTGCCACTCCCTCCATCTTCCATCCTACACCAGTGGATAATGTTCCACGGTGGATATAAACTGATGCCTGGAAATTGGATGTCACCTCTTTCTGGTGAAACATCACTGAATTTACTGCTGGAGTCATAGAGTCATACCGTGTGGAAACAGGCCCTTCGGCCCAACTTGCCCATGCCGACCAACGTAGGCCATCTACATTTGTCCCACCTGCCTGCGTTTGCCCCATATCGTTCCAAACCTATCCTAGCCATTTCTCTCAACAAACTGGACTTCCTTCATAAAACTAAGAAACTGTAAAAATGACCTTTGAAATGGTGAAAGTGTGATCTGCACTGTGAAAGAAGCAGTAAACTGGGATACACACTCGCCGTACCGTTTATAATTTGCAATGAAAACACATTAATTATGAAGAAAAGCACAGGAAAATAACCCAGCCATGACTAACAGGGAGATTTAAATCACAGGCCCACGTGGGGGTGAACAATCAAGATAGATAGAAAATGGTGGGGTAATTCAGCGGGTCAGGCAGCATCTCTGGAGAAAAGGAATAGGTGATGTTTTGGGTCAAGACCCTTCTTCAGACTGCTGAGGACATTTTCCAATGGAGCAGGCCACGTGTATAGGATGGAAATGCAGGTGCTGGTTTACACCGAAATGGACACAAAATGCTGGAGTAACTCAGCGGGTCAGGCAGTATCTCTGGAGCAAAGGAATAGGTGACGTATGGGGTTGAGACCCTTCTTCAGGCTGGTAAACAATCATCTTGGGGCAAGGGCGATGGTACGGTGAAATGCAAAAGATATTGTCCAAACCTGGCTTTTGTTACTAACTATTTTTACGTTTTGTTTAATGCAGGCCACACTGATGAAGCTATACAGAATGATATATAACAGTTAATTTACTCTAAGATGCCCCTATCAGAAGACAGAAAACAGTGCTGATGTGTACAAGTCCCTCTGTATCCATTCATTACACCCTAGCAACTATTACGACTGTGCTAGAACTCGGTTAGGACTTTACTGTTCCATACATTACACTGTATCTGCCAGGATCCAACAGTGCAAGAGAGAGAAATGGCTAAAGATAAATAGTGCTAAGAAAAACACAAGAAGCATCAATACTGGGAATTGAAGCAGCTACGTTTATTTTGACAGTGGAACTGCCCTTGCTGAAATCTTTGGTGAATCAATGCAGAAAGACTCAACAGACGCGAAGTGAATTATTGACATCAAACACAGACTGGACCTGCAAATAAAGATTCAAAATGATGAAAAAGACGCAATTTTTCAAGCAGACCTGTGCAGAGTAATAATGAAAGCAAGGTTTGCTCTGCCCTGCAATAAGAGCCTTAAAACCTCGCGGATGGCAAGTTACAGGTTTGCAACATCAACAATACACCGCACCATAACAGAGGGATGAATATCAGCAGAGGTTACAAGCATTGATAGCACAACGCTTGGAAAGGTGACCCACATATAAACTCTGCTTGTGCCCTTAGAAAACAATATATCATCACTGTGAATTATTGATGTGGTCAATGATATCCTAGCTCAATGAGTAAATAACATCAACAGCAATCAGTTTTTTGGTCCCATTCCTCAGACATGCCAGGCCTTGCTTAATGCAATAAAAGAGAACGTCCTGTTTCTTTGCCCTGCAGTATAATGGCTGAGGAGATTTTCTGATTATTGGCAGCTGCACTCAACAGCACGATATCATTTGGTCAAAAGGCCTTGATGTGGAGATCAATGGACAGGCGGGCACGCCACTGTGGATTCATGAAGCGACCAGAGGTAGACACAAAACCCTGGAGTAACTCAGCGGGTCAGACGGCGTCTCGGGAGAAAAGGAATAGGTGACGTTTCGGGTCGAGACCCTTCTTCAGGCCAGAGGCGTCTCTGCCAAAGAGACGCCGAGACACAGAGAAGCATTCGATTCTAGAAGCACGTCTGTTTGAAGGTGGCCCTGGACAGAAATGTGAAGAAAGAAAACATCCCGGCACTCAACTCCAGAACTACAGAATGTCTTCTGCATTTATATAATGAGAATAGAAGATCTCATAGCTCATGGGTGAATTTCTCCAACAGAAGATCTCATAGCTGCTTTTAGCTACATCTCAACTTTCCTTGAACTCCACTGCAGGGTTAGGTTGTTATTCAGGGACCACCCATTCCCATTGTCTTACCGTCAGTATGATATGTCCGGATTCCCGTAGCTGTGATGGTCTCTGAAAACGAACTACATCCAGGATATAAATGATTGAGGGCAACCATGCAGAATCAACACAAGAAGTTGGAATTTTGGGCATACTTTGTGCGAGAAAACGACACTGATTTTTTTTCAACGCAGTACTAATTTACAATAGATTACAATCATTGGAGGGCAGAGTTACAGGCAGCACTGAAGATTATTTGACCCGACAGCCCAGCAATTGCATGAATACTTCCCTTCAGCGGGAAACACAAACAACTGAACCACTATCTGGCATTAATTTTTCTCTGCGCACCGCACTGTGGGTCAAATCAATTAACAAATTGAACAAGGTCCTGAGCTTTTCAACTGATGTTCGGCTGAAGACCGAGTTCCAGCTAAAGTATTGGCTGAGTTTAGGATTTACAGCAGGCAGAGTTTCTCAGAGTGTCTAATGAGAATGGCTAGGGCATTTGCTTCACTTCACTGGCGTGAAAGCAGATTGTCAGCACTAACCTTGTGTATCAGGTATCACAAAATGCTGGAGTAACTCAGCAGGTCAGGCAGCATCTAGGAGAGAGGGAATGGGTAACGTTTCGGGTCGAGACCCTTCTTCAGGCTGAGGGGCTGAGTGTTTCAGGTAACTCAACTAACACCATCACTCCCAAACATTAGATAGACACAAAATGCTGGAGTAACTCAGCGGGACAGGCAGCTTCTCTGGAGAGAAGGAATGGGTGGTGTTTCAGGTCTAGACCCTTCTTCAGATTGATGGACTGAAGAAGGGTCTTGACCCGAAACGTCACCCGTTCTTTCTCTCCAGAGATGCCGCCTGTCCTGCTGAGTTACTCCAGCATTTTGTGCCTATCTTTGGTTTAAATCAGCATCGCACAATGACAATAAAGGCATATTATTATTATTATTATTATTATTATTATTATCATTATTATTATTATCTGCAGTTCCTTCACACATTCCTAAACATTATGTGGTCTTGCTCAAACAAGCATATTTTTCCATCATATTAATATCAAACAGCATGACATAGCCATTGTTAAGTATATTGGAATGTAAGCAATGCTTTCACTACCGTGCTCATCAAGAGAAGAAAGTTCTGCTCATCATCGGAGTAGTCACGACAATCCATGGCGCTGAACATAGAGGATGATGGTATGTGTGCCTTCCTTCTTCATTTCCCACAGTTCACGGATGTTGTGACCCTGCTTGACAACTACTTGTGCTTCAAGTTTTTTTTTTCAGCTGATGGTGGCGTTCTCCGACCAGGCACCAGGGGAATGAAGATGCCAGCACCAGAAGCCATCAGCCCCAGTACCACCCACACACCGCGAGTGGTAGCTTGGATGAAGAATCATCATTCGGTGAGTCCTGGGCCATGAACGGACTGGAGTCAGGAGTGCATGGGGGAAGGGCAGCCCAGGCGGTATCAATATTCTCCACGAAGTCACCTCATCAATATCTTCGTCTGTTCCAGGGACTCAGATGAAGATTTTGATGGAGCAAAATATTGATCGCCCTGAAGAAGACGGCCCCTGGCGTTTTTGTCAGCTTGGTCATCAAGCATGTCTCACGGGTCAAGGAACATGGGGGGATGGAGAGTACATGGCACCAACCGTGTACTGAGTTCACCGACAACCCGACTATTCCGGTGTGGGAGCCAGAGTGAATTTCTACTAACAGATCCATCATCTGATGAGCCCTCTCAAAGCTTCTGCTGCGGTAGGTTGAGACTTCTTGTTGCAGCGGAAGCTCTGACCTCTGCCGTCTAACTCAGCTCACTGTCCAGTAGGCCATTGGTGGCACCACCACAGCTGTGGAAAATGATCCTGAAGGTGCCACCGCAATTCAGCACCCAGCAGATTGCAAAGCTTGCTGAGACACTACCCCTTGGGGCAGGGCATTGAATGTGGAGGATTGTTCTCTCTCTCCCTGGCCTCTAAGGAGGAGAGCTTTCACCATCCCACACTGCAACTCCATCATAGCCAACCTGCTATCACTCATGGTGAAATGATGCAGCCTGAAGCTACCTAACCATAAGGATTAGCTGGGGTGTTGTCTGCATCCTGCTCTGTTGCAACAGAGGAATGATCCATAAGTGCTTTCCCAGCCATGGGGGATGAGCAGTCAGACAGACAGACAGATGCATTGCGAAGACCCCACGAGAATTATTGTCTGCAAAATGGCACCGGAGAGAGGCGACATTTTGCTGGCAGTGTGCAGGGGAACAGTTGTCTGCTGATGTTCTGACCTTTTACAGCTGGTCTGCAGCCAGAACGCCACCAGTAACAAGCAGGCGTTTAAATGCATCGTAAGATCAGTCTATGTACCCAACGGGCTCAGCAGACACGATACCATCCAAGTACAAGCATCTGGGACTGTGGAGAGACTTCTATTGTGCCATCAAAACATGGTCGCCAGGGAGAACCTCAGGTAAGACTGAAGCATCGGGATATGTGGCCAGCTCCTTCCCTCACCCCCTGCACTGGCCAATGTACAATTGCTGGAAGCAAGATGGAGGCCTAACAGCAACACTGCTGCATCAGTAGACATGAGGGACTGCTGTGTACCATGTTTCACCGAGACATGGCACACCCTCCAACTCACCAGAACTAGTGCCTTTGCAATAGGGGTTTTCCATCCACCGTATGGGCTATTTGACAGAGTCAGGAAAAGGAAAAGTCAGTGGAGTCTGCTTCATGATAAACCCGTTGAGGTGTTCCAATGTCATAGTGTGTGAAAGGCTGAGCAATGACGCATCTAGACTAGCCCCTGCACCCCCTGACACAAACCCTCACATTCAGCCCAGAAGATGTATCCGGTCAAGTGTGAAAGGCCTCTGTCGACCAACTGGCTGGAGTAATTAAGGATGTCTTCACTCTTTCACTTCTGCGGTCTGACAATAGACAATAGACAATAGACAATAGGTGCAGGAGGAGGCCATTCGGCCCTTCGAGCCAGCACCGCCATTCAATGTGATCATGGCTGATCATTCTCAATCAGTACCCCGTTCCTGCTTTCTCCCCATACCCGCTGACTCCGCTATCCTTAAGAGCTCTACCTAGCTCTCTCTTGAATGTATTCAGAGAATTGGCCTCCACTGCCCTCTGAGGCAGAGAATTCCACAGATTCACAACTCTCTGACTAAAAAAGTTTTTCCTCATCTCTGTTCTAAATGGCCTACCCCTTATTCTTAAACTGTGGCCCCTGGTTCTGGACTCCCCCAACATTGGGAACATGTTTCCTGCCTCTAACATGTCCAACCCCTTAATAATCTTATACGTCTGAGGTTCCCACCAGCTTCAAAGGGTCATCTATCATACTGGAGTCCAAGAAAAGCATGTCCAATGAACAGCCTCGTTGTCTACTGTCTAGTGGTACTAATATCCACTGTAATCAGCGGTAGAGGACATTGGCATTGTCTGGCCAGGCCTCCACCAGGACAATGGGCCTTTAGAGCCAAATTAAAGCTCTAATATTTAAAATAATTTTAGACTTGAAGGATATATGATGGCGGCTAAAACGTGGCAACGTTTGTGTACTGACTCAGTGTGATCTACCATCTTACACTCTAATACTTAGTATGATTGTGCCTAACGTATAGTAGGATTGTCACTGACCTGTATGCAAAAAGCAGAATTTCACTGTACTTAGGTACACATGACAATAAAATAACATCGAGTCATTGAAATGCTTCAAGAGGTTCATTATGCTGCAAATCGATTCCTGCCTCAGAAATGACCTATGTAGAAGGGCTTCAATTTGCCTGTCAGCACCACAGGTCAACAGCAGATGTTGATGTTATCTCAATAGCTCTCCATGCTACTCTGGGCGACTGGACAACAGGAAAACTTACGTCAAGCTGCTGTTCATCGATTACAGCTCGGTGTTCAACATTCTCGTCCCCTCCAAGCTCATCATCAAGCTCCAAGATCTGGGCCTCTGCACCTCCCATTGCAACTGGATCCTTGACGCCTTCATAGGCAGGCCTCATTCAGTGCGGATCGGTGCAACCTCTCCTCCTCACTGACCACCGACACAGGTGCACCTCAAGGCCGCGTGCCCAGACCCCTGCTCTACTCTCTTTACACCCACCACTGTGCTGCTAAGCACAACTCCAATGCCATCCGCAATAGACAATAGACAATAGGTGCAGGAGTAGGCCATTCGGCCCTTCGACCCAGCACCGCCATTCAATGTGATCATGGCTGATCATCCACAATCAATACCCCGTTCCTGCCCTCTCCCCATACCCCCTGACTCTGCTATCATTAAGAGCTCTGTATACATCTCTCTTAGTGATAGCGGAGTCACTGACGACATGGCTGTTGTTGGCTGAATCACCAACGCTGTTGAGTCAGCTTACTGGAGGAAAAACACCTGGATGATTGGTGCCACAAGAACAACCTAACTCAATATCAACAATACCAAGGAATTGATAGTTAACTTCTATAAAGGGGAGTCGAGAGAGTTTGGAGTCATGCTAGTTTTCATTGGTGGTTCGGCAGTGGAGAGATAGCAACTTTTAATTCCTGGGTGCTAACATCTTAGGTGACCAGGCCTAGGCCCAGAACATATAGGTAATCATGAAGAAGGCATGCCAGCTCCTCTACTATCTTTGACATTTAAGAAAAAGATGTAGCATGCCATGGAATACTCTCATGAGCTTTCACACATGCACTGTTGAAAGCGTCCTGACCAGTTGCATTATGGACTGCGCCAGTAATTCCAATGCACAGCACGACAAGAGGCTGCAGAGAGTGATGGATGGTGCCGCCCATCATTATCACAGCCATCCTCACTATCAAAGGCATCTAGATGAAGCGCTGCCTCAAGAAGTAGGCATCTATCATCTGGTTGCCACCGTCAGTCAGGAGGTCACATGATCCTGAAGTCCTACACCACAAGGTTCAGGAAGAGCTACTTTCCTGCAACAATCAGGTTCTTGAACTGACCTGCACTGAAGGTCAGATCAATAGTCAATAGTCAATAGTCTTTTATTTGTCACATACACATAAATGTGCAGTGAAATGAAAAATTACCCGCAGTTCAACAATAAGACCAATAAGAATAATCAATAAAAATGCAATAACACATACAATCATAAACCAACACCAAACAAAAGAAACATCCATCACAGTGAGTCTCCTCCAGTCACCTCCTCACTGTGATGGAAGGCCAGAATGTCTTTTCTCTTCCCCTGCCGTCTTCTCCCATGGTCAGGCTGTTGGAGTTGCCACATCGGGGCGGTCGGGGCTCCCGACATTGAAGCGCCCGCGCCGGGCCGACCCAAGCCCCGCGATTCGGGGCGGGCGAAGACGCTGCGGCTGCCGCTGCCGGAGCTCCCGATGTCGGCCCCCACCCAGGGCCTGCGGGCTTCCAACGTCCACGCGGCCCGCGCCGAAGCTTCCAGAGACGAGTCGCAGCCGCTCCCGCAGCCTCCGAAGGCGGCCAGAATGCACCTGAACTGAACAACCTAAAGCCTAAGATAGATATAAAAAGCTGGAGTAACTCAGCGGGATAGGCAGCATCTCTGGAGAGAAGAAATGGGTGACGTTTCGGGTCGAGACCCTACTTTAGCCAACCCTACGTCTACCTGGGCAACAGAACACCACGGACCTATCGTTTGCACTGCATTGCACTAACTTCATTTTGTATTGTCTTGTAAATACTACATGTAATTTACATATAATTGTATGTTTGGTGTGTTGGCTGAGTCAATGTGCCAGTGATCCTGCTGATTTCCATTGTACCTGTTCTTCACCCTACTTGTACATGTGACAATAAACTCAACTTGACTAGATATCAACTTTTTTTTTAGTGCAACTGCTAGAAATGTGGACTCTCTTTGCTCTTAGATGCATGGATATTGCTCCTTGTGAAGCAAAGGTCCATGCATAGACCCCCACACTGTGTTTAGTCAGTGCCCCTCCCTTGATCCTTTCTCTTTCCTCCTCTCCTCCGCGTGGTTTTAGGAAGTGAATAAGGGCCGTGCCTGAATAGCCACGTCGCCTACAAGTCTGCCTGGCGAGTTGTGCACCACGAAAAAAGAACGGCCCCTCTCTGGAATGTGCTGACGTGTGCTTCCTGAGTGGTCCAGCAATCAGAAACTGTTTCAAGACTGCAGTTGTAGTTTGGTCCGCATTGTCCATGACCTTCGCCTGGAGAGGGGAGCCAGACCTTCAGAGGATACCTCTTCCTTCCATGGATCAGCCACTAGCTCAGCATGGAGGACAAACATGCAGGAGGATCTGACTGCACGGAATGCAAGGGTTGCACAAACACCCCCGGCTCAGTTGAGCATTGTGAATCTCTCCGAATATTTGAATGGCAGGGGAGAGGAAGATCTGGCGGTATCATGTGTGGAGCCTTTACTGCTTGTACTGTAAGGAAGCCCACCAAGCCAGCCAACATCATCACAGCAGTGCAAGCTGGAAGACCCGCGATCTGCCAGGTCTCCCTGGAACTTTAGGAGGTGCCATGTCTATAAATAAGCTTGGGGTCATTACATGATATATTTAATCGTGTGTGATGTTGTTGTTGTTGTATAAATTGGCGCAGTCTAAGCATCTCGAATAAAGGTGGTACACTTTCTGGAGTTCTCCTTTTCTCCCACATCACACACTGCGGGCTCTTTATCTTATTCCACTCGAGACCGGATGCCCACAGGTGCAGATACACTGCACGAGCAATGAGGATGGCATAGAAAAGAACTGAAGCTGCCCAGGGTGACAAAGTTATCACGTCCATCAAACAGAAGATAGACACAAAATGCTGGAGTAACTCAGCGGTTCGGGCAGCATCTCTGGAGAGAAGGAATAGGTCGAGACCATCATGAACCACGAATCAAGTCCGTCAAACAACCGTATACTCCATTGTGAGGACCCAACATTGGTCTCAACAGCTTCAACATGAAGACTTGCGATGACGGGAGCTACTGCAGGCTCAAGCATGTGAGAAGAAAATCAGTACTGAGTACTGATGGTCAAATATTAGATTTATAACTGCTGAGGTGGGAATGATGAGAGAAGACTTCATAGACCATTAGCTGGCTAATCTGGAACCTTGGAGTTTTATGATAAAGCACACTCAGCCCTCGGTTCTTCGGTGCAAAGGATGGAGGTGTTTCCTTGAACAACAAAAAATATTATCTGAATTGGGGGTAAGAGCGAAAGTGAACCTGCTGAAAGAAGGTCTGAACCTGTCTGAAGAAGGGTCTCGACCCGAAACGTCACCCATTCCTTCTCTCCTGAGATGCTGCCTGACCTGCTGAGTTACTCCAACATTTTGTGAATAAATACCTTCGATTTGTACCAGCATCTGCAGTTATTTTCCTACACTACCTGCTGAAAATCGAGCTATCTAATGAAGCCGGTGTGAAGAAGTACATCAATGTGGCAAGCTCTATGGTGCCGAGAAGACGTGCCAAGGTGGTGCAGAAGATGCTCCATTCAACACGGTGAAAGGTTGCAGAATCACTTGGATCCAGCACCAAGCTCCAAATTTAGAACAAAAAAACTAAAGAAGGCAGAACGTGCTGAAGCAATTCAGCGTGCCAGGCAGCATCTCTGGAGAACACGGTTAGGTGACGTTTCGTTGTCCAACTAAGGGGTTGGGCAAAATCATCAGTGAAGATCAACGAACGATAAAAGTCAAAACCAGTTACTAAATACAGGAGACTCAACATTCGAGCAAACGTGTGAAATTATCACATCAATGGAAGTGGCTTCCAAAAACACAGAAGGATTTAGGCCTTTTTGCATGTTGTCAGTATTATACATTGCGAGGGTATTGGCAGTAGTGAAAGTGAACTCTCCGATTTTCACCTGGAGTTGTAGAAGTGAGCTTAGCACAAGATGTGGCACTGGCGGGGAAAGCAATGCTGTGGGTGATGCGAGTTCTGTCACAGGGTCAAAGGAACCCAGGGCACCCAGAGAAACGGTTCAGAGACTGTATCGAGGACCGCCTCCAGCACACAGGCCTAGCCCCAAAGGAACTGGAAACCCGTGCCAGTGACAGGACTGGCTGGAGTACAACCACTAGGGAGGTGGTCAGCAGCTTCGAAGACAATCACCGACATCGACTCCAAATCTGCAGCCCTAAATCCCACACAGCGGCCTTCCTGCGCCTCCACTGCTCTCGCGTGTGCGGGTCGCGCATCGGACCCATGAGTTTCACATGATCCCACAAGACATGAGACTGCACAACCATCCCCTACGACGGTCCACCAACAGACCGGGTGATGTGGTGGAGATCATCCATCGCTGGTGTGCCAACGAGAGCAATGGGATATTTCAATTGCGCAAAAGAAAGGGCGCCTAGCCTGAGTAAGTGAGACCAGACGAGGGGGTGCACGCCAGATTAATGGCAGCCATGTGGTATCTCCATGTCAAATCAGCACTTACAACAGAAAGTCACAACACAGCAGTGGCTTATGCAACATTGAAGACTACGATTAGCATGAAGATCGGAAATGAAACTACGTACATGCCAGCAGTGGGAAGAATGGAAAATACAAAGTGTGCCTCTGAACGATTTATGGACGTGAACATTGATACACCTGCTGATTCTCGATGAGGAGCGGAATTTGTACATCAAGCAGTTCAGGAAAGTGGCAGTCCAAGCTTGAGGGAATATTCTGCTGAGACACTGAGAAACTTGGGGGTCAGGTGCAATATGTAGTTCCCAATAACAATCGAGGAGAGCAGCTGCCCATCAGTGCTGTACAAACAGAACAAACTGGTTAGAGAAAGTTTGGATAATTAGAAATGGATAGGAAGGATGTATTCATCGTGAGCAACACACCTGGAACGGCTACTAGGGCAATATGCAGATATATCCAGAGATTTGCATGGGAGCACAAGAGCCCCTGTGCATTGAGCCAAACATCATACCAATGTATGCTGAACCCCGAACACAAAGGCTCACCTGGAGGAGTTGAACAAACATGAATGGTGTAACATGTTCACCAAATCCAATGAATGTTTGTCATTGATCCCAATGTACATTAGACTGTCCAGCTTTGTAGTAAGGCAACCTACAATCAAGGCATCGGCATAAATGACACGCTTTGCCCATATTCCAAGATGCACAAGATGAATGCACGGTGGCGCAGCGGTAGAGTTGCTGTACCGGAGACCCGGGTTCGATCCCAACTACAGATGCTGTCTGTATGGAGTTTGGCTGTTCTCCCCGTGACCTGCGTGGGTTTTCCCCAAGATCTTCGGTTTCCTCCAACACTCCATAAATGTACATGTCTGTAGGTAAATTGGCTTGGTATAAGTGTAAATTGTCCCTAGTATGTGTAGGATTGTGTTAATGTGCTGGGATCGCTGGCCGGTGTGGACTCAGTGGGCTGAAGGGCCTGTTTCCACGCTGTATCTCTAAACTAAACTAAACTAATTGACAGTGGGCAAATTCTTTATCAAGCTGGTGCAGTCATATCATATCATATCATATCATATATATAGAGCCGGAAACAGGCCTTTTCGGCCCTCCAAGTCCGTGCCGCCCAGTGATCCCCGCACATTAACACTATCCTACACCCACTAGGGACAATTTTTTACATTTACCCAGCCAATTAACCTACATACCTGTACGTCTTTGGAGTGTGGGAGGAAACCGAAGATCTCGGAGAAAACCCACGCAGGTCACGGGGAGAATGTACAAACTCCTTACAGTGCAGCACCCGTAGTCAGGATCGAACCTGAGTTTCCGGCGCTGCATTCGCTGTTAAGCAGCAACTCTACCGCTGCGCTACCGTGCACAAACATAATTAAACGTGAATTTAAAATGTCAACTTTGCGTAGCGATCAACGACTCCTTATTATTTACCAAAATCCCTAATGGCGTGAAGTCAACACTCTTTGTATTTCAAGCCAGTATGGACAGAATGTTAACTGGAACCCAACACTATTGATGCAACCCAGGTGATGCTTTGACTGCAACTACTACATAGGATGAAAATTTCAGACAACTTCAAGAGGTTTCAGGAGCATTCAGGACTATAGCATTACACTCCAGAAGAGTAAATGTGTCTTAATGTAGAAATACCTGGTTTACGTGGTCTTGAGGGAAGACACAAATATTTACTGCTGGTCCAGGAGAAAGATAATTTCAACCTCAGGGGTAGAAAACCTGAGAACGTCACCAAACCTCGATCTTCCCAAGATACAATCAATGATGCTGCCAGGCATCTGCCCGACTTCACCACAGTGTGGACACCACTGCAACCACTGCTTAGAAACGATGGGCCAAGGAAGTGGACACAGTTTGGCAGAAGGAGAACAATCTCTGCAAGAGGCACCTTGGATCTGAGACCACTACTTGTGCTGAAGCATTGCATGCAAACAAATGAACCTATGAATTAGGAGCACAAAATGGCTGTTTGGTCAACTCTGCTATTCAATAAGATCACAGCTGATGCAACGATAACCTCAACTTCAATTTCCGTGAAACTTCGCTGATCAAGAAACTATGTACCTTTGTCTTCAAAACATTCAAAGAGTCCGCTTCCACTGCCCTTTGATGAAGAGAGTTGCAACCTCACAACCTCCGAGAGAAAAAAAGAATCCTCAAATCTTCCAACAAAAAAAAACTACCTTCAATTATGGGATATATTGTGGACTTTGGCCAAGGAAAGGTCTTTCTAACAACACCAGCAAAAAAAAAACTGCTGGAGGAACTCATCAGGTCGAGCAGCATCTGTGGAGGGAGGAAGGAATTATCAACACTTCGGGTCAAAACCCTACATCAGGACTGAGAGTGGAGAAGGGAGATAGCTAGTACAGAGAGGAGCTGGAAATGGCCGTGGACCAAGCTGGAGTGAAAGGTGAACAGAAGATGGAGCAAGGTGGGGGATGAAGAGGGGTGGTGTGAGAGATGGAGGCAGGTGGATGATAGCTGGAGGTAAACTAAAGAAATAAACAGAGTCAGATAGGAGGGATAGCAGGAGGGGGGGGTAGGGGCCACCGGGGGGGGGGGGGGGGGGGGCGTGATAGTGGAGACAACTGCTGGAGGGTGATGACCAAGGAAAGGAGCAAGACCTGATCATTGCCCAACAAGTGAGAGGAATAATGCTCAGAAAGGAGAGGAGACATTGAGAAGTGCATCTGGAAACACAAGCTCCCCCCCCAGTTTTGTTATACACACCCTTCATGCCTGTCAGTGACCACAAACCATTGTTGGCCTTTCCTGGATCCAGGGCCTGCGATTCCCACAATGGCAGTGGGAATACAATGGTGGACATTTTACTGAACCGATATGGAACCGATATGGCCTTCAAATAGAGTGCCCGCATTGTGGAGACTGCTGTGTGAAGTCAGTGATACCGGCAGAGAAGGCAGTGATCACCCTACAACTGAGCTGGACATGATGCAGAAAGATCCCACAATGAAGTTTATTCCAAGAGGTCAGTTTAATTTGGCATCGTGGTCGGTGCATACGTTGTGGGCCGAACTGGTTCTACGTTCTATGTTCTATATTCTAAGTGAGTGAGTATTCTTTGAGTGGATGGAATGATTCTGACACAAGATTGGATGAGACTCTAAAGCTTAACCATGACAGAAATTGCAAACAGCCCACAAATCAGGGCTGCATCAAATCGGGACATGGGGTATTTACACTTAAAGAGCTATGTGGTAGAATGATGGAGGCTGACCCAGAATAAACAAGAGCCAGGAGCCGTAGCCTATGATGCACCAAGACTTTAGACCACAGCAAGTGAGAGCATCACTCCATGATCAGATGTGGCCCACAGGGTTCCATATGGTATTCTGTAAGAAAGGTACAGATGCCGCTGGTGTTGGTCAAAACAGCCATTCAAAGTGGATGGAGTTGAAGCACCCGGAGTAATGCACCTTTGAGTGCTCGACAGAAAACTTTGGTCCCTTTCATAACTGCACTACTGGTGATTTTTTTCCAAATTTCAGTCATTTCCATCTGACCCATTTATGGAACGAGAAATGATCAAGCATCACCTCACATCTCATCAATCAGCCTCAAACAGAGAAGCTGAAAGATCATGAGCTGAAAGAGGTATAGGAACCTGAAAAAGTCCAGATTCAGGAACAGCTTCTAGCCAACAACCATCAGGCCATTAAACACTACATGCTCCAATTAAGTTCGGAACTACATTGACTTGGGGAGGCATTGTTTTTGTCTTGCACAATTATTGTCTTTTTTTAATATACCAAACTTTATTTGTTGTTTATTATGGTATTTACAGAGGACTATGTTCCCATACTTGTTGTGCTGCTGCTAGTAGGAATTGTACCGATTCGGGACATATGACAATTAAACACGCTTGGCTCTCTTGACACCAACGAAGGAAGCCAAGCAGGGCAGATCAGGCCAACAATGAATCATCTACTCGCACATCTATGTTCCCCGAGTCCAGAGGTTGCCCGCTTCATCACAACAACGGTTGAGTCTCTGGATCATCGTTGGCAACACCAGCCCAGTTATAAAGATCAAGGAGAATTCAAAAACCCAGATGTAGATACTGCATTACTGGAGAACATGAATAGGTGACGTTTCAGATCAGAATGAAGAAGGGTCCCAATTTGTGACATCACCTATCCGTGTCCTCCAGAGATGCTACCTGAACCGCTGGAATTACTCCAGCACTTTCAAAATCCAGTTCGGATAAACTTGTAAAATTGCAAATGTTGTTTAACTAGTTTCACTTTTCTGTTTCTTTGATAGGGGAAAGCCCTGTAGTGTGCATTAGTAAATACACTGTTGCTGCACAATGGGTATTGTGGTACGCACACGTGTAGTGCCAGGTGCATCTTGAATAAACCGGGCACCCCATCTACAACTCACTGTACCTCTCGCTCTGCACACACCACACATTACTTCTATGTAGACAAGGCACCCCTAGGGGCAGATACTAGAGCGAATTCAGCAATATCGAGGGCACTCTGACATTCCCTGCTGCAGTCCAGGTGTGATGTCCAAGTCTCTGACCCTAGCCCTCATCAGCATCCCCCAGCAACTCCAGGGGACGAGCCTGCAGGCATTCTATTCCTAGATCAGTCACGTCAGGATCTGTGCTCCTCGGCCTCCTGCCCAGACTTTTCTCCTTCTGCTTTTGCTCTGGAGAGCTTGTCTTTCTGCTTCCTCTCTTCCCAGAGATTCAGAATGACTCCAGGGAAACAGGTCTGTTGTTTGTCCTTCGCATCAGAAACTTAAATGTCTCACCTCACGCGAAGGCACTCGGGCAGAATCGTTACAAATCTACAAATCCCCGAGAAGCCTGCAAACATCGAGGATTCCTTTAAATAATGCAAGAGGCAGTGTTCTTCCTTCTGGGGTCAGGGTTCCCTCTATGTGTTAGCTGGAGTGAAGCTTGGCAGTCAGGCTACATTGTGTGAAGATTGATTCACCTGCTACCCAGTGTTCAGTGTGGTGTCCCAGCAGCTTAGTGTTGAATTTGTTGGGTGTCACTGTGCACATTAAAAATGATTGCTAAACAAAACTAAAACTGGGTCAAGGAGATTGTAATATATTTCTTCCTGACTCAGAAGAGGCCATTTCAGCCCTTCGAATTGTTGCCACATGTCGAGCAATCTCACTCCCCACCAGTTTTCTCACTTTCCCCACAAACATCCGACTGATGTTCATCAACCACAGCTCAGTTTCAGACCACCATCCCCTCCGAACTTGCTATCAAGCTCAGGGAACAAGAAATACCAAGCAGAGGGGGAGTTAAGGTCAAACATCAGTCACAATCTTATTAAATGGTGGAACCAGTTTGAGGAGCCCAGTGGCCTCAAGGGCCATTCCTGCTGCCACTTCGAACATGTGATAAGACAACAGGAAGGAATCTTATCTCTTCGCTGATGGAGTTAGAGTCAGATTGTTGTCATGCTGAAACAAACCCTTTCAGCCCAACTCATCTATATGAACAAAGTTGCCTAACCAGGTCCGACTTGGCAGCCCCTGGTCCATATCGCTCCAAATCTTTCCTATTCTGTCTAAATTATTCCAAACACTGTACATAGTGCACAGGACAAGTACAGCACAAGAACATCCAGGTTTGTCCAAACTCACCATCCAGCTACTATCCTCTAAACCAGGCATCATTTACCTCACATGAGGTAAACCTCCCCTACGCCCTTTCCAAAGCCTCCACATCCTTCCTGTAATGGGGCGACCTAAAATGCACACAATACTCCAAATGTGGCCGAACCAAAGTCCTATAAAGCTGCATTAGGACTTCCCGTTTCTTATACTCAATGCCTGACCTACAAAAGCATTTTATCTGTGCTCCTCGTGATTTTATAAACCTCTGTAAGGTTATTCCTCAGCTTCCTAAGCTCCAGGGAAAAAAAAAACCCAGCCTATCCAGGCTCTCCTCATAACTCAAGCCCTCCAGACCCCTGAACATCCTCGTGAATCTTTTCTCGCACCTTTTCCAGTTTAATGACGTTTTGATTCAGGGAAACTGGTTGAAGTATCTGTGGGATCCGAGGACAAATAATTCTTCACCAAAAGACTATTGAGGGTTTAGAGCTCACTGAGGCTCCGGGGCAGAAATGTTTATCATATTTAAAAGTAGCCTACGCATGCACATGCAGAAACTGGAGCTGCCAGAAAAAGGAACTGCAGATGCTGGTTTACCAAGGAAAGACGCAAAATGCTGGAGTGACTCGGTGGGCCACGTGGAGAACATGGATAGGAGACCCTCTTGCGGGTAGAGGCAAATGCCCTTAGGCTTGCACATGCTGTGTTGTAATCTTTGCAGGTGGAATAGTGCGACATCAGATAGTCTCACAGTCCCAGATACCAGGTTCGATTCCGACCTCGGGGGCTATCAGTGTCGTGTCTGTATGTTTTCCCCCGTGAATGCAGGGGTGTTCCCCGAGATGCTCCAGTTTCTTCCCACATCCCAAAGACATGCTGGGAGATAGTTTAATTGTTTGCAAGTTAACAGATGGGCCGTTTCAGGGTGGTGAAAATGGGCAAGTGAGAGAGAACAAGTAAACAACTGAGAGACTGGAACTGATGGGATTACTCTGCAGGTTCAGCATAGACTCCGCAGGCAGAATGGCCTCCCACATCAAATGAAAACACGAGAATATACACGGTATGAGAAACCTTACAGGAAAATAGGATGAATTTATTAGAGAAATTTAATAGAGTTTATTATCTCTTCCTCGGCTGGCAAAGACACAAAGGCCAAAATGCCTCCATTTGGCCTTAAATTTCCATAACCTTTGCGGTTTTAGGCGAGCGTTGGTTAATTTCAAATACAGCAGCAGTGAACAGTGAATGGGGATTATAGTTTGGGCTTTATAGAGTGTGTGGACAGGAGGAATGTGCAGTGAATTTTCCCTTGTGTTTAACTTATGAGGTCCATACTATGTGATGCTGTGACTGCATGCGTAGGTTAACATAAGGAACCACAGCCCAAGTGCTGAAACCCATTCTATTCCAATCAGAGCAGCTAAAACCATCACTCTCAAACAACATGTATAGGATTGAACTGCAGATGCTGGTTTCAACCGAAGATAGACACAAAATGCTGGAGTAACTGTGCGGGACAGGCAGCGTATCTGGAGAGAAGGAATGGGTGACCTTTCGGGTCGAGACCCTCCTTCACACTGACGGAGGGTCTGAAGAAGGGTCTCGACCCGAAACGTCACCCATTCCTTCTCCCCAGATACGCTGCCTGTCTCGCTGAGTTACTCCAGCATTTTGTGTCTACTCTCAAACAACACCCGGTTAGACAGCTCTCGCTTTCATTCCTCTCTGTGAAGAGCAGGTGCCACAGACTTCAGCGCTCATCTTGAAGGTGAATAATGGCGGAGATTCTTTGTGCTGAATATCCACCTCCAAGAGTGTTTGTAAATGTGAACACGTAGCCAGTGAACTACTGCCCAGTAAAACGCCACCCTCTGCTCCTCGAGCTGACATCCACTCAAGAACAAACGTCCCTTCTTCGGAAAGTGGCAGTGAACTTGGGCAAACCTCTTTGCTGTAGCTTTCTATTTGAATTGAAACCGAGCTATGCTCAATTATTCAGGCGATGAAATGGTCCCAGTTTGGGAGAAAAAAAATGATGATATCCTCTTCAAACTGCCATCATATGTCAAACCTTTGTGTTTCGGGGATTTGTATTCCCAGTCAGTGCCAATTCCTTCTAAACCTGGTGACTTTATTCCTACTGGGTATCAATTAGCTGCAATCACGATGAAGAAATCTTCCAGTCAGATGAATGTAAATAAATCCTTCTCACATCCACCTTCGGATTGATAAAAACATCACATAAATCCCACCAAGCTCTCTTTAATTAATTTGGCTGTCAGTAACGGTAGCTTTACACGCAAGCCCGTCTGTTGCTGTGAGGGATGTTCCAACCTCTCGGTGGATTGTCACTGTGTCTCAACTACCCAACGCACACCCGCAAAATAACAGTTGTGGTTCGTTAAAATCTGATTGTAAAAGAGAATTTGCAAACTGCCACTTTAACTGCTGCAGAATGTATTCAAATAAAGAAACGTTACCTGATGATGGGAGAATCTCGTGTGTCTGTTGTTGAACTAACTGTCAATGTAAAAATCATTATCATATCGTAAAACATAAGACACTGCACGGTGGCACAGCGGTAGAGTTGCTGCCTTGCAGCGCCAGAGACCCGGGTTCGATCCTGACCAAGGGTACTGTCTGTAAAGAGTTTGTACGTTCTCCCCGTGACCGCGTGGGTTTTCTCCGAGATCTTCGGTTTCCTCCCACACTCCAAAGACGTGCACGTCTTTAGGTTAAACGGTTCGACCAAACTGTAATTATACTGTCGTCCAAACAGCCCACTGTCAACCAACTTCTGTATCATCCGCCAACACCTTTATCATGTTCAATACATATTAAATTAACTTTTACATCAAAAATCAGTTCATGACATTGTCTCTGTTTCTGACTGAAGTGGGAAGTCAGATAGGGGAGTGGGAGGAAACACTGGTGTCAGCCGACCTCATCAGCCTTTTCCTAACTTCTGCTTTACAACATGCAGCTGTGAAGGGCGGGAAACAGCTGGCTGCGACTTTTGTACCGAAGCACCAAGTCGGAGGTCAACACTTTCTGCTCCAATCTCTGTGCGCAATGAAGAATGAAACCCAAAGTTCTTCACCGCTTCTCTGAGCCAACCAGCCGCGTCACATAATGATTGGACCTGATGGACCACCTTCAGATGGTGAAGGGCGGAAAGGAGAGATTTGAGAAGCCTGAGGATTGACCACGCAACTGGCCCTCCCATGTTCCCTAGTTGCCCATCCCTGATGTTAATAATAACAAAACTAAACCACTTGCACATTTGCGTTAGTTTGTGCTGGAAGATAATGGAAGGAAAATCAAAATGCTGGAACCACTCAGGATGTTTCAGGTCAAAGATGCTTCCCATTTTATTTTCCCAGGGAAAGCTCAGGGGAAATTGAATAGCTCTCTTTAAGGTTTGGCACAAGTGAACGGGATGAACAATCTGTTTCTAGACTATGTGTGCTGGCCGAGTCCTTCTGCAAACTTTGTTATGCACAGCATTTTATTTTTAGCCGAGTTTAGAGTTTAGTTTTAGATTTTTAGATTTAGATTTAGAGATACAGCGCGGAAACAGGCCCTTCGGCCCACCGAGTCCGCGCCGTCCAGTGATCCCCGCACATTAACACTATCCTACACCCACTAGGGACAATTTTTACATTTACCCAGTCAATTAACCTACATACCTGTACGTCTTTGGAGTGTGGGAGGAAACCGAAGATCTCGGAGAAAACCCACGCAGGTCACGGGGAGAACGTACAAACTCCGTACAGACGGCGCCCATACAGCGTGGAAACAGGCCCTTCGACCCACCGAGTCAGCACTGGCCGGCGATCCCCGTATACTAGCGCTACCCTACAAACAATTTATAATTTTACCAAACCCAACTAACCTACAAACCCATATGTCTGTGGAGTGTGGGAGGAAACTGGAACACCTGGACAAAACCAACGTGGTCACAAGGAGAGGGTACAAACTCTGTACAGACAGCACAAGTGGATAACGTCACCTGCTGCCTTGTTCATTGGTTTCATATCAGCGCACATCAAATCCACACACGTGAGTAGTCATACAGGAATCTCGTGCTTTTAATATCAAAGAGGCTAGAGCTGTGGGAATAGTGAAGATCATAAGAGATAGGAGCAGAATTAGACCATTCGGCCCATCAAGTCTGCGCCATTCAATCATAGCTGATCTATCTCACCCTCCATTCTCCTGCCTTCTCCCCATAACCTCTGACACCCGTACTAATCAAGAATCTATCTATCTCTGCCTTAGAAATATCCACTGACTTGGCCTCCACAACCTTCTGTGGCAAAGAATTCAACAGATTCTCCACCCTCTGGCTAACGGAGGTCGAGCAAAATGCAGCGAAGATAAATGCAATTGCTCGCAATGTTTGGAAAACAGCCATGATGCTGCTTAAGGCGACCGCTCCTACAGGACACACCTTGAGATGGGCAATTTCTGTATTTGTTCTCTTCACTCACACACAATCGTGTGGCTCTCCCCTTGCATCCAAGGCTGTTAAGTTATTATACAACTCTGCCTGTTCTGGGCTTCAGCTGGGCCAAGTATCTAGAATATTTGGCAGGTAACTCAGTGAACACTTCGTCCAAGTACAGATGGATGATTTTGGGAAAGACCTGGGGGGGGGAGTGGATAAACGACAGTGTGCAAAGTAAACAATGTTTCACCACATTAATGATGTTGCTGAATAAATCTACATACATCCTATATACTTTTCTCCAGAGATGCTGCCTGAGCCGCTGAGTAACTCCAGATTTTTGTGCCTCTCTTCGGTGTAAACCAGCATCTGCAGTTCTTTCCTAGACATCCTTTATTTGCTACATTGCATTCGACAAAAATCACTGGCCAATTCAAGTTATCAATATTGACGGAATAGAAATAATTCGTCTCCGATGGTCATATGTCATGTTGTGGCGGTCCCTGGGTATCAGGCCACTCCTTGGGTCAGCCCCCTCGTCACTTGATGGACAGGGTTAAGGGGTTAAGAGTCAGCCCGTTGTGGGGTGTGGTTTATCCCGAGGTGGACTTCGCTGTGAGTAGAAGCTTACAACCAAATAAAGACCTTTACTAAACCTGCCTTTTCTCTGGCCTCCGCCAGGCCACTACAATGTGATCATTCAGGAGTGACCTAAATGATTCTGTTTTCCTTGTGTTTAAAGCCAGTAACCGATCTAACTGTGTATCACTGCCCAGAGAGCTAATGAAGAATAGATTGAGCTGCATGTTACCAACACAGAAAAGATTTTATGATGGATTTCCAAATGGCTGATTGATATATATCAGGGTTATGGGTATAACTCGTGCAGGCAGGAACTGCAGATGCTGGTTTACACTGAAGATAGACACACAAAGCTGGAGTAACTCAGCGGATCAGGCAACATCTCTGAAGAAAAAGAATAGGTAACGTTTCAGGTCGGAACCCTTCTTCAGACTGAAAGTAGAGAAGAGAAGGGGCAAGTAAACTGAAGGCGAGAAGGGACCAGAACAAATCAGGGCCGGCAACAGGTGACCTCAGGAAGGGTGGAGCCCACAATGGCCCATTGTTGGCTGGGGAAGGTGTGATAACTAGAGGGATACAAAGATGCGACCAGTGGAATTGGTAGGACAACTAGGGTGGGGGAAGGGGGGAAGAGAGAGGGGAGGGGAGGGAATGCAGAGGAGGACGCCAAGGACAGAAAGGTCAGTATGGGAAGGGGAGTTAAAACTTTTGACAACCGGGAGATTGCATCTGCCAAGTCGGACTGAGCATAAGTGTTCAACAAAATGATTGCCAAATCTATGCTCGGACTCACCAATATATAGGAGCCCACACCGGGAACAGCGGATACAGTAGATGAGGTTGGAGGACGTGCAAGTAAACCTCTGCCTCACCTGAAAGGACTGCTGGGGTCCATGGATGGAGTTGAGGGAGGTGGTATAAGGACTGGTGTTGCATCTCCTGCAGTTGCAAGGAAAAGTACCTGGGGAGGGGGTAGATTGGGTGGAAAGGGATGAGTGAACCAGGAATTTGCTGAGGGAGCAGTCGGTCTCTGTGGAAAGCAGAAAAGGGTAGAGATGGGAACCTCCCTGAAACTTACAGAATAATGAAAGGCATAGATGGAGTAGATGTGGAAAGGATGTTTCCACTGGTGGGAGAGTCGAGGACCAGAGGTCAGAGCCTCAGAATCAAACGGCGCTCTTTTAGAAAGGAGGTGATGAGGAACTTCAGAGGGTAGTTAATCTGTGGAACTCATTGCCACAGAGGACTGTGGAGGCCAAGTCAGTGGATATTTTTAAGGCAGAGATAGACAAATTCTTGATTAGAATGGGTGTCGAAGGTTATGGGGAGAAGGCAAGGAAATGGGATTAGGAGGCAGAGATCAGCCATGATTGAATGGCAAAGTAGACTCGATGGACCGAATGGCCTAATTCTACTCCGATAACTTGTGAACTTGTGAAGATGTGTAAACAGGGACTTGTGGAGTTTATATTATGGGTGTATCTCATCAAAAATCACTAAATGTATAGCACCAGGTCTGCTTTTTGGTGATAGTATTTTCAAATCTACAATAAACATCAATGGGAGTGACAGTGAACATGTGCAATGTGTAAAATATTCAATAATGAATTAAAGGAAATTAAGAGTGTAAGAGATGTAATCCAAGATGTCTTTTTGCTAACACTCATTTTAATCTGTCACGAAATATTTCCCAATACATCAACAGAAATACACATCAAACTGGTCATCACATACTTAATTTTAATCCCCTTATCAGTTCTGCCTCTGATAATCCCTTCTAATTTAGATCACCAGTTAAGCGCTGTGAATGTTTTTTTAGTTATACTTTAGTTTAGTTTAGTTTAGGGATACAGAGTGGAAACAGGCCCTTCGGCCCACCGAGTCCGCGCCGACCAGCGATCCCCGTATATTAATACTATCCTACACACAACTAGGGACAATTTTTGCATTTACCAAGCCAATTTACCTACATTGGAGTGTGGGGGGAAACCGACGATCTCGGTCGGAGAAAACCCACGCAGGTCACGGGGAGAATGTACAAACTTCCTTAAAGACAGCACCCATAGTTGGGATTGAACCCGGGTCTCTGGAGCTGCAAGCACTGTAATGCAGCAACTCTACCGCTGTACCACCGTGCCACTGTTGTTTTCCTTCACTCTCAATTAGCCTTCTTGGTGAACTTGCAACCGTGCTAATTATAGTGGACGAGTTATCTTGATTGTCGGAATAAAATGTACCAATACAAAAAGTACTGTAACTCTGGATAGAAGGAATGGGTGATGTTTCGGATCGAGACCCTTCTTCAGGCTGAGAGTCAGGGTGAGAGGGAGACACAGAGATAAGGAAATGTAAGGTGTGAAAACGACATATCAGAGGAGGTGAAGTTCAAGGAAAATGTAGAATAGATCATTGTTAGTTAGGACAATGTGACAACGAAGCAAACAGAGATAAAATTATCAGGGAGACAGTCAGACTGGTCGGAGAACTGGGAAGGGGGAGGGATGGAGAGAGAGGGAAAGCAAGGGTTACTTGAAGTTAGAGAAGTCAATGTTCATACCGCTGGGGTGTAAGCTACCCAAGCGAAATATGAGATGCTGTTCCTCCGATTTGCGCTGGGCCTCTCACTGACAGTGGAGGAGGCCCAGGACAGAAAGGTCAGTATGGGAATGGGAAGGGGAGTTAAAGTGTTTAGCACTTTAGGAGATCACGTAGGTCTATGCGGACTGAGCGGAGGGGTTCAGCAAAACGATCGCCGAGCCTGCGCTTGGTCTCACCCGTAACTTGGGGTCCGCACCTGGAACAGTGGATGCAATTTGTCATCTTAGTGCACTTGCAACCACGCTAATTACATTGGATGAGTTATCTTTATCACTGGAATAAAAGGTGCCAATATAAAAAATACAGTATTCATTCACAAAATGCTGGAGTAACTCAGCAGGTCAGGCAGCATCTCAGGAGAGAAGGAATGGGTGACGTTTCGGGTCGAGACCCTTCTTCAGACTGATGTCAGGGGGGGCGGGACAAAGGAAGGATATAGGTGGAGGCAGGAAGATGGAGGGAGAACTGGGAAGGGGGGGGAGAAGAGAGGGACAGAGGAACTATCTAAAGAAATACAGTTACTCATTTACTGATCCTCGTATGTTACAACTTCCAGTGCTTGCATTATAGACAATAGACAATAGACAATAGGTGCAGGAGTAGGCCATTCAGCCCTTCGAGCCAGCACCGCCATTCAATGCGATCATGGCTGATCACTCTCAATCAGTACCCTGTTCCTGCCTTCTCCCCATACCCCCTCACTCCGCTATCCTTAAGAGCTCTATCCAGCTCTCTCTTGAAAGCATCCAACGAATTGGCTTCCACTGTCTTCTGAGGCAGAGAATTCCACACCTTCACCACTCTCTGACTGAAAAAGTTCTTCCTCATCTCCGTTCTAAATGGCCTACCCCTTATTCTTAAACTGTGGCCCCTTGTTCTGGACTCCTCCAACATTGGGAACATGTTTCCTGCCTCTAATGTGTCCAATCCCCTAATTATCTTATATGTTTCAATAAGATCCCCCCTCATCCTTCTAAATTCCAGTGTATACAAGCCCAATCGCTCCAGCCTTTCAACATACGACAGTCCCGCCATTCCGGGAATTAACCTAGTGAACCTACGCTGCACGCCCTCCATAGCAAGAATATCCTTCCTCAAATTTGGAGACCAAAACTGCACACAGTACTCCAGGTGCGGTCTCACCAGGGCCCGGTACAACTGTAGAAGGACCTCTTTGCTCCTATACTCAACTCCTCTTGTTACGAAGGCCAACATTCTGAAACGTTGGCTCCAAGGTGTGTTGTATGAAATCTCGTTACTTGGCTTCTGGTTCAGGAGGTTATTGGCTTCAGGCGTGGGCCCAGAGGCTTGAGCAGGTAATCCAGCTGCAGCTCCTAGGAAGGTCGTGAACAAAGCCACTTAGAATTGCATCAGGGATGTGGCATCCTGCAACATCAGCACACAGGCACAGCCTGAAAAATGGTCCCCACCCGAAAAGTCACCCATCCTTTCTCTCCTGAGATGCTACCTGACCCTCTGAGTTACTCCAGCATTTCTCCGTGTCTTCTGCTATATACTAGCATCTGCAGTTCCTCCTTTCTGTATCATCCGATCTGCTTGGATAGCATGCAAAACCAAGCTTCACATTATACATCAGTGCACTGACAATAATAAACCTAGACCAGTGCAAAGACAACTTTGTCAATTGAAAATAAACAAATAGTTTCTGCACAGTTGGCATCACCTCAGGAGTATTTCCATTTCTCTGTAACTCTCACCTCAGCATCTGCCTATCTTCGGTATATACCAACATTTGCAGTTCCATTCTACACCTAGGCACCCATGTTTGGCATTGTCAGCGGACGCCATCTTTCAAATGGTGGCACGGTGGCGCAGCGGTAGAGTTGCTGCCTTACAGCAAATGCAGCGCCTGAGACTCAGGTTCGATCCTGACTACGGGCGCCGTCTGTACTGAGTTTGTACGTTTTCCCCGTGACCTGCGTGGGTTTTCTCCGAGATCTTCAGTTTCCTCCCACACTCCAAAGATGTGCAGGTGTGTAGGTTAATTGACTCGGTAAAATGTTAAAAAAATTGTCCCTAGTGGGTGTAGGATAGTGTTAATGTGCGGGGATCGCTGGGCGGCGCGGACCCGGTGGGCTGAAGGGGCTGTTTCCGCGCTGTATCTCCAAATCTAAAAATCTAAAATCTAAATGAAGTCCATGTTGGCACTTCAAGAGGAAGGTGAAAAATCCCACAGTCATTTTAACAAAGGAGTCAGCATTAATATCTGAACCAAGACCACCAAGAAAATAGGATTGGCTGTATGACATTTGCATTTTTTTAATGGGGTTATGCAGTGCTCAATTCAGTTGTCAATGTTGCCTTCCATTAGTTTAGTTTAGTTTAGAGGTACAGCGTGGAAACAGGCCCTTTGGCCCTCCGAGTCGGCGCCGACCAGCGATCCCCGCACACTGACACTATCCTACGTACATTAGGGACAATTTACAAGTGTTATTGAAGCCAATTAGCCTACAACGCTGTTCGTCTTTGGAGTGTGGGAGGAAATTGGAGCTCCCGGAGAAAACCCACGCAGGTCACGGGGAGAAACACCATACAGACAGCACCCATAGTCAGGATCGAACCTGGGTCTCTGTGAGGCAGCAACTCTACCACTGCCCAAACGCGCCGCTCACTAATGCCCATTGATGCAGGGATTGCATTTCAAAAATACTACAGTGCAAGCAAATCGAGGTTTTAAAAGATTATATAAAGATGTTCTTTTCAATATTTCCAATTATAGCACCCAATAGGAATAAATTCAGCTTTTGAGTGCACGTTATGGAGTTGCCAACTGTCATAATCAAACTCTTCCATTGAATCAATCCGTATATTGCCGTGTCAATTTGAAATGCCGAGTTCAATGAGAAGGTGAATCCAATTTGATGCCCTGCATTTTCGGGTCAGCTTCAGTTCGCCTCTAGCCAGGCAGGAAGTTGTGAATAAAATCATACTTACAATGGCAACAGGGATCTTGTATCCGGAAATTTACACACACACCCACGTTCAGCTCTGCCAGCAAATGGAAAATCCATGACATGTTCCGAGGAGAAGGGGAAGCGATCGACAACGACTGGAGAAGATCAAAACAAAACAAGTGATTACCATGGTCAAAGGTCAGCGATTGTTCCTGTCAGAACTGAACTGGCAGGAATAACAATGATGTTGCAACTCACATCCAGTCAGGAGGGAAATATTCCATGTGACCAATCTCCTCTTCTTCTTCTTCCCTTGCGTCCATCGTCCATGTTTCAAATGTTACATCGCTGTCACCGTCCGGCCTGAAAAAGGGCGCAAGCTTCTGGTGACAATCAGTGGGACCCATCACTTGTACAGTAGACGATGGTGGTAGCAGAATTAGCTCAGGACACTTCCAGTTTCCAGCCCCGCGACGTGGACGCTTCTGCTATAGACTGGAATCCCTCCTCCCCTCTTCTCCCTCCCTCTCCCCTCTCCCCCCTCCCCCCCCCCCCTCCATTTCTCCCCTAAAATTGATGAGAATGATCAGCCATGATCACATTGAATGGCGGTGCTGGCTCGAAGGGCCGAATGGCCTCCTCCTGCACCTATTGTCTATTGTCTAAATTGAAATTGTTAAATACAGTTATGTTAATCTTCATTCCCAATCCATATTTATTATGCAAATTGATAGTGGAATTGTTTCTTGCTGTCTGTTCGAGGACCTGCCTATCAAGTATTCCAGTCTCTGAAGGACACAAAGTACATCAAGCACCCCCACCCCCACTTTCCCCCCTCTCCATTCCCTGTGCCCCACCTGGACTCCCAACCTTTTCTCCCCCCTTCCTACATTCCTTCATAATTTGTCACGTTTCAGTCTTTCTGCCTCACGCCTTCTGCTTTAATCTCTGGCCTTTGTTCCAACCAAACCACTGCCTATCAAAGAAAACCCCCCTCACCTGTGTCAACCTGTTACCTGCCTCTCCACTCTCCCGAATATAGACACAAAAAGCTGGAGTAACTCAGCGGGACAGGCAACGTCTCTGGAGAGAGGGAATGGGTGACGTTTCCGGACGAGACCCTTCTTCAGACTGAAAGTCACGGGAAAGGGAAACGAGAGATACAGACGATGAAGTAGAGAGATATAAGAACAATGAATGAAAGATATCCAGCTTTCTCCACCCCCACCACCACCACACACAATCAGTGTTTGAGAAATGTCCCGACACAAAACATCACATATCCATGTTCACCAGAGATGCTGCCTGACCTGTTTTGTGTCCTTCAGAGACTGGAATACTTGATAGGCAGGTCCTCGAACAGAAAGCACGACACAATTCCACGGTCAATTTGCATAATAAATATGGATTGGGAATGAAGATTAACATAAATGTCTTTAACAATTTCAATGTTTTTAACAGAGGGTGGAGAAATAATTAATCTAGAGAGAGGGGGAGAGCAGGATGAAGGGGCAGGAAGAGGGAGGAACGGTCATTGTCATAGAGTCACACAGCGTGGAAACAGGCCCATCGGCCCAACTTGACCACACCGACCAACATACCCCATCTACACTAGTCCCACCTCCTGGCATTTGGCCCATCTCCCTCTAAACCTATCCTATCCATGCACCTAAATGTAGAAATAGTACCTGACTCAACTACCTCCTCCGGCAACTTGTTCCATACACCTACCACCCTTTGTACAAAAAAGTTAGCCCTCAGGTTCCTTTTAAATCTTTCCTCCCTTAGCTTAAATCGTTGTCCTCTGGTTCTCGATTCCCCTACTCTAAGGAAAAGACTCTGTGCATTTACCCAAGGTAGACACAAAATGCTGGAGTAACTCAGTAGGTCAGGCAGCATCTCTGGAGAGAAGGAATGGGTGACGTTTCGGGTCGAGACCCTTCTTCATCACTCCCCCTCTGTGAAACCAGCATCTGCAGGGTTTTTTTCCCTGCATTTACCCAATCTATTCATCTCATGATTTTGTACACTTCTATAAGATCACCCCCTCATCCTCCAGCTCTCCGAGGGGTGAAGTCCAAGCCTGCTCAGTGTCTCCCTGCAGCTCGGGCCCTCGAGTCCTAGCAACATCCTCATAAATCTTCTCTGCACACTTTCCAACTTGACAACATCTTTCCGATAAAGGGGTGGGTTCCTATAATAGGGTTGCGAATAACGGCAAGAAGATTTTTAACTTTACAAAAGGACTGGCAGGTGTGGTTCTTCATTGCTTAGGTTGATGGAGCTGATATTCTGGGCCAAAGTGAAAAAATATAGCAGTGCTGTTTCCCATTCACTTCATAGAATTCCTCACAATAATGTGTCTGCATGGTTTCTGTGTGTAGAATAAGTGGCTGTGCTGTTAAACTGGTCCTCCAACTACCAAATGTCAGCGGAATAATGGGAGCTGCTAGCTGAGGCTCGGAAGATTCCTTGTTATCTCCCTTTTGAGCCGAAGACTGCTTACAGGGCCTGTCCCACTTAGGCGATTTTAAGGCGACTGCCGGCGACTAGGCTGCCGCCGAACATTCGCCGGGGTGTCGCGGGCATGATCGTGAGGAGTCTTCAATGAGTCGCGGAAACATTTTCCAGATAGAAATTTCTCGGCGACAGCTGGCTAGTCGCCAGGTATCGTAGCTTATTGCGGGCGCTGTCTGTCGCGCGCTGTCCCCAGGTTTGCTAGGTTGTCGCAGATGCATTTAGAAGCACGTAATATTAAATTAAGAAAAGGCATTTGAAGATACCAGAAGATAGTTTTGTTTAACCAATTTATTTACCGTCAGGACATTTGACAGGTAGATTGGAGGCGACAGTTTGACGGTCAGGTAAGCGTGGGAATTTTGCGATGTTTCCGAAGACGGTGTGATCTCTTAGCCAGGTGCTAGTTTCACAAAAAAAGTAACTTGTATCGACCTGACTCGGCATTGTCGTGGTCATTGTCGTAGGGTAAAAGAAAAATGTTGGCGACCTGCTACGACTTTGACAGTCGCCGGCAGTCGCCTTAAAAATCGTGTAACTGGGACAGGCCCTTAAGTGATAAAGAAGCAAAATACACTTTAAAGACAACAATCAACAGAGTTTCTAAATGACAAGCATTCAAACTTTTTCATTACATCAGACAGAGGTTTGAGTATCATTGTTGTGACAGATACTTTTCGGATATTAATGATCTAAACATTAGCGTTACTGAAAGACTATCACCACTTCAAACAAAGTGACACACTGCACACACGGATTGGAATCCCGGGAACTAAAATAATCAAGCATTTGAATTTTTGAAGGGATGAGTGATGTTATGTGCAGGAAAGAACTGCAGATGCTGGTTTAAATCGAAGGTAGACACAAAATGCTGGAGTAACTCAGCGGGACAGGCCGCATCTCTGGAGAGAAGGAATGGGCGACGTTTCGTGTCGAGACCCTTCTTCAGACTGATGTCAGGGAAGTGGGCGGGACAAAGATGCTATCGTTAACGTGACACGCTCAGCACAATAATCACAGGATTATGGAGTCACAGAAAGGTACAGGACAGAAACAGGCCCTTCAGCCCATTATGACCCTGCTGACCATTGAGAACCCATTTTCTAATCCCACATCAAATCTGTTTTACTCTCCCAACATTCTCACCAACTCTTCCCTCGACTCACGGAGTGGCACAGTGGCAGAGTTGCTGCCCTGTAGCGCCAGAGACCCCGGTTCGATCCTGACTACGGGTGCTGTGTGTACGAAGTTTGTACATTCTCCCCGTGACCGAGTGGTTTTTCTCCGATAACCTCGGTTTCCTCCCACACTCCAAAGACGTACAGGTATGTAGATAAATTGGCTTATAGGTAAGTAAATTGTAAATTGTCCCTGATGTGTTTAGGATAGTGTTAGTGTGCGGGGATGGCTGGCCGGTGCGGAATTCGGTGGACCGAAGGGCCTGTTTCCACGCTGTGTCGCTAAACTAAACGAAACTAAACCAGGGGCAATGCGTGGAGGCCGATCAACTGATCGAAATGCGCGTCTTTGAGACATGGGAGAACGGTGGATCACCCATGGGGGAATCCTGCACTGTCACAGGGAGAACGTGCAAGCTCCTCTCTGGACATCACCAGAGTTAAAGATGGAATGCTGGCCTCTGAGGCAGTGAGGGCATGGCTGTGCCACTGTGCCACCCATTGCCGAGAACGTTCAGCCCAACGCTTGTGTGTCAGTCACGTGTGAGACAAAGGAATCTTTCAACAATCATTATTCAAAATCCAAATTCGGAAACCTTTTGAATTTGCACGTTTAAAAAAAGTGAAATCTTGCAGGCATTACGGAACCTCTATTAAAAAAGAAATCAAGGCATATTACATTTCTTATTTTGTCATTTTCAAAATACAAGTGTATAGGATTTTTTTGCCATAGTTGTTGTAAAGAAACTATTAATGAATAACAGCCTTAAATGCTTGACATCCGAAGTTGGCTGTTATTATGAAGTATTTAATGCATTCTTCATAATTGGCCAATTTACCAGTAATTACAGACTGTGGGAAATAACATCTTTGATTAAAGGGGAGCTGGTCCCACACTGTGTGTAAAAAGATGGTCACTTAATTCAGGGTAATTAATGATAAATTACAAACCTGATTACGAACAGCTTTAACAATAGAAAGCAGAATGAGAGGGTAATTGAGAAAATTGAGGGTGGGATTGAAGCCAGCTTGGTGGGGGATGGGAAGCAGAGGAAGGGTTTGGAGAAGGGATGAGAAGAATTGGAACGAGCCGTGTGGGGCAGGAAATGGAGGCTTGATGGCGCCTTGGTATTCAGAGGCTGTGGCTACACAACAGGGGCACGCTGAGTGTTATTCTGGTTGATCTAGTTCTAGGATCGTAGGACCTTGGTCGAGGGTAGTGAGTGAAATCCTGCAATAATGGAAAATGGATGTCCAGTCATATTTCTCACTCTGACAACATAGAAGGGGTTCATTCGCCCCATCCCAACCCTCAGGTCCATCTCCTTCCCCAACTCATTCTGACGGGTCTCCTCACTGTCAAAAACTAACATCATGAGCCATCTTGGTGGACAGGACAGCGGTTTCCGACCTCGTACATCACCTCACCGATTACCTAGTATTCGGTCACGCTGTTGTCTCTAGTGCTACCGTTTTTGCAACCTGTTCGGTGGGCTACACAAGGATCTCTTCCTGATGCCATCTACTCCTGTAAAGTGGGTTATAATAAATGGAGACAATTTTTCAGTGATGATTAAGGGCTTAGCATGTCTCTGACTAAAGTTGAGAATGAAATGGTTGAGGGGTGTGATCGGTCGATGTGAGGTAGTGTAGGTACAGGGAGAGGGTAGTTCTGGGCTGGTTTTGAGTAGTGAACATATTGAGAAGATTTGAATGTATGAGGTCATGTTTAAAACTCCCATTAATATCGGAGTTGATGAGTTGATATTGAGCTATGTACATCTACAAATACATCTGAACGCAGCAGCAGACAAGCGGGCACGCAGAAAGGAGCGCAGAAACTTCAACCGACCACAGACCACACACAAATGTGACCTTTGCGACAGAGACTGTCACTCCCGCATTGGTCTCTTCAGCCACAAGCGACGCTGCTCTAGCCGAGGTGTGGAGCAAGCAGCCAACTAGGATGCATCAGCCATGGTCAGCCATGACCGAGGAGGGGCCTAAGAAGACATCTACAAAATAGCAATTTGGACTAATTGCTCTGGAATCCTGTAAATATCACACCCCTGTGAAAACAAAATCAAATTGCAGATGATGGAAAACTGAGATAAAATCATCAAATACTGGAAACGCTCACCAGGTCAGGCACTTCTGCAAGAAACGCAACATAGTAGGCGTTTCAGGCCAAAGACCCTCCATAAGAACTGAGAAAGAAAATAAGTTAGTGTTGCATTGAGGAGAGTGCTGTGGAACAATGGACAGGTCAAAGAGAATATCTCTGACAAGGTGAATCAAGGTTGTTGTGGGGGGTGGGGGGGTGGGGGGGTGTGGGGGGTGGGGGGGTGTGGGGGGGTGTGGGGGGTGTGGGGGGTGGGGGGGTGTGGGGGGTGGGGGGGGGTGTGGGGGGTGTGGGGGGTGGGGGGGTGTGGGGGGTGTGGAGGGTGTGGGGGGTGTGGGGGGGTGGTGGGGTGGTTGGGGGGGTGTGGGGGGTGGGGGGTAATTATCTGTTGCCATTACCTGGTTTTTAGATTAATGAGAAAAGTTGGAGCACAAACAAACGTCTAACCTGCAAAGTGCAGGACATGCCTTGAAGCTTTTGGTTACAACACCACTGATTGCTGCTGTACTGCAGACAGTTCTAATACCTGCAAACCCGGCTCCAAATCATAAACATTTTCACAACTTGTTTAGTTTAGAGACACAGCGCGGAAACAGGCCCTTCGGCCCACTGAGTCCGCACCGACCAGCGATCCCCGCACATTAACACTATCCTACACTAGGGACACTTTTTACATTTACACCAAGCCAATTAACCTACAGACCTGTACGTCTTTGGAGTGTGGGAGGAAACCGATTCTCTGAGAAAACCAACGCGGTCATGAGGAGAACGAACAAACTCCGTACAGACAAGCACCCGTAGCCAGGATCGAACCTGGGTCTCTGGCGCTGTGAGCACTGCAGGGCAGCATCTCTAATGCTGTGCCATCGTGCCGACCCAGTTGGGATATTCAGTGCATCAATTCCACTTCTGGCAAGGAAAACTCTCACCAGTTGAGCAGAAAACAGCTGGGAATTTGACATTTGTTATTGCCCCCACTTTGTTCATTTCCTGCCAGTGATGTTGGCTGGACAAAACTGTATGGTTGAAGTAAAATGTCAACCAGTCCCCAACGACTCAAAATGAAATCGTGAAAGTCAGTGTCTGAAACCAGCCTGGAACTCAACCAACACTGACTTCTTTTAAAAAGTTATTCTACGTTTGGAGAGAGTGTTTTGTATAATATCTAATGACTGCCTAGTGTTTTTGTTTTAACTTTTATTGACACTCTTCAGGCATTTTCCAAAGGTCTGTCAAACTTCATTAATATTGAGGCCTGGGAAAAATGGAGAGGGGTGAGAGGTCCATATTGATTTACAATATTTACCAACGATCAAAGCTTTCTCAAAGTTAACCAATCCCCAGAGCAGCTAAAACTGATAATGATTCACACACATTGTATGATTCAACATCCTATCCATAAGTATTGTCTTTCTGCTGACTCGATAGCAAGCAACAAAAGCTCTTCACGGTACCTTGGTACACGTGACAATAAAACCAACTGTACAAACAAGTAGCCTAAATTTCTGCCAAAACTTCTATCAGAAACCTATGAGATTTTGCACATGTGCCTTGAGCACTAAAGTAATCCCATTCACACTTTTGTCATGCAGGCCGCAATTTATTTGGTTATCGACAAGACAACACAGCTATTCACAAAGTAAAATATCAATTTTACTTTCAGTTTAGTTTAGAAATACAGCTCTTCGGCCCACCCAGTCCGTGTCGACCAGCGATCCCCGCACACTAACACTATCATACACACACTAGAGACAATTTATATTTACACCAAGCCAATTAGCCTACAAACCTGCATGTCTTTGTCGAGCAGGAGGAAAGCTGAGCGCCCAGAGAAAACCCACACATGTCACACGGGAAACGTACAAATTCCATACCGACTGCCCCTGTAGTCAGGATCAAACCCGGGTCTCTGGCGCTGCAAGGCAGCAACTCTGCCGCTGTACCGCCCTGGGAATCAAAATGGTGTTGTCTGTTTTTATGTTACTGATACTCAAGATTCTGGCTACCAAAGTAAAACTGGCAAGGGAATACAGTGTCAGAATAAATGGTTGACCATAACGGACTGAGATGAGTAGAAATTTCTTCAGCTGGAGGGTAGTCAATAGACAATAGACAATAGGTGCAGGAGGAGGCCATTCGGCCTTTCGAGCCAGCACCGCCATTCAATGTGATCATGGCTGATCATTCTCAATCAGTACCCTGTCTGAAGAAGGGTCTCGACCCGAAACGTCACCCATTCCTTCTCTCCCGAGATGCTGCCTGACCTGCTGAGTTACTCCAGCATTTTGTGAATAAATCGATTTGTACCAGCATCTGCAGTTATTTTCTTATAGTACCCTGTTCCTGCCTTCTCCCCATACCCCCTGACTCTGCTAAAGAGCTCTATCTAGCTCTCTCTTGAATGCATTCAGAGAATTGACCTCCACTGCCTTCTGAAGCAGAGAATTCTACAGATTCACAACTCTCTGAAAAAACTTTTCCTCATCTCCATTCTAAATGGCCTACCCCTTATTCCTAAACTGTGGTCCCTTGTTCTGGACTCCCACAACATTGGGAACATGTTTCCTGCCTCTAACGTGTCCAGCCCCTTAATAATCTTATATGTTTCGATAAGATCCCCTCTCATCCTTCTAAATTCCAGTGTATACAAGCCTAGTCGCTCCATCTTTCGAATTCTCTACTCGGTGACTGAGTCCATTAAAAAAACCGAACGATAGGTTTTGATGTATGAAGCAACTCGGATTTGGGGTCAATGCAAGAAAGTGGCACTGTGCTAAATGTTTGGCCACAATTTGATGGAGCACGATGAGGGAGGACGGAAGCCAATATAGAGTGGATGTGGATTGGATGTTTCCAGTAGTGGGAGAATCCAGGACCAGAAGGGACAGTCTCGGAATAAGAGGACGTACCTTGAGAATGGAAATGAGGAAGAGTTTCTTTAGCCAAAGGGTGGTGAATCTGTGGAATTCATTGCCACAGACAGCGGTGGTATTCAGGTCTTTGGGTAGTATTAAAGTGGGGAGACTGATAACTTCTTGATTAGTAAGGACGTCAAAGGTTACGGGGAGAAGGCAGGAGAATGGTGTTGAGAGGGAAAAATAGATCACCCAAGATCGAATGGCAGAGCACATTCGATGGGCCGAATGGACAAATTTTGCTCCTCTGTTTTATGGTCTTGTGGACTAAATGGCTCAATCCTTAAATTCTCGCATCTATATATGTAAACATTACACACCAAATGCGAACCGCCCCGTCGTTGTCTGCACCTGGCCTATTACACATTGTGGTCACGTATCTCATGAATCCACCTTCCATGTTTGGGATCAGCAGCCATCATTTCCTGGAGCTTTCATCCCAAACTATCAGACACAGTCCTTGAACTTCTCAAAGGTGAAGCTGGTGGCAATGAGCTTGATTCATTGGATTGAGTAATGCGAAGTCACCTGACAGTTTCTTGCCTGAAGCAAACACACAGGCCCAATAAACCTGCCATTGTTTGAAGGTCACCAACAGGGACCTGATTCCCTGCCTGTGAACACGGTATTGTCACATAGGAGGTGCTCACAATGTCCATTGCACTACATTGGTCTGTAAACAATTTGAGATCTTTTGATTTGTTGACCAGATATTACAAAGTCATTCATTTGTTGCTACCCTGAGCATCTTACTATAGGTTTTAATGTACTTTGGTTTTTAATGTACGATTCCTTGTAGGAGTTTCAACGGGTGAAAGAAATATAGGAACAGCAACAACAATTACATTCATCTAGTGGGACACCAAGTGCTGGAGTTACTTAGCAGGTCAACCAGCATCTCAGGAGAACATAGATAGGTGACGGTTCAGGTCAAAATCCTTCTTCAGACTGTATGAAGGGGGAGGGGAGAAGAGGGGAGAGGAGGACAAACCATGGCAGGTAATAGCCGACATAGGTGAGTGGGGATTTTGATAGGCAGATGGTTTAAACAAAGGCCAGAGATAAAAGCAGAAGGTGTGAGAGAGGGTTGAAGATGAGCAAATTCCGACTGTTGAGGGAAGCTAGTAGTGGGGGGGTGGGGGGGGGGGGGGGGTAGGGGTGGGGAGGGGGGGGTAGGTGGAATTCCAGGTGGGACAGAGGGGAGGAGACGGGAAGGCAAAGAAAAAGGCGTGTTGTGGGAGAGAAAGACGGAAGATATTGAGTGGTTTAGTAGGTTACCTAACTTTGGAGAATTCAATGTTCATACCGTTGGGTTGTAAGCTACCCAGGTAGAATATGAGGTGCAGTTCCTTCAGTTTGCATCTGACTTCACTGTAGCAATGGGAGGAGGCCCTGGTCAGAAAAGTCAGTATGGGAATGAGAACGGAGGTTCAAAGTGGTTAGCAACTGAGAGATCCAGTAGGCCTTGGCGGACCCTTTAACTCTATCTCACACTTCTGCTTTTATCTCTGACCTTTGTTGTAACCATCCAGAGATATTGCATGCATACCTTATTTTTTCTAATCTCCGAATTTAACGCTTGTTGAATTTAACTCTGTTTAGACTCTGGTAATTCTCTTTCCAGGGTCAATGAATACTTGCAAAAGTGTTCTGCCCTGACCTCTTGCAGCATTCTAAGGAAGAACTAATCATGGCTTTATATATCTACCAGACCAAGTGGACCCGTTGGGCCCAAACCTCTCCTGCATTGGTGCACCACCCTCTCTTCCCCCCCTCCCCACTCCCCCCTCCCCTTCCCCTCCTCCTCCCCCCCTTATCCTCCCTCCTCCCCCCTCCCTCCTTCCCCCCATCCCTCCACCCCCCTTCCCTCCCTCCCTAGGAGATAGATTTAAACTTTAAAATGTGAATAATTAAAAAAATATAACACCAAGTTCAATGAAACTTCTTCCATTAGCACCAAAGGGATGACGGTGAGTAAGGTGGGCCTAAAATTGTCGTGCTATCGTGTACCGTTTTGGCTGTAGTTCAGGAACAAACAAACAAACAAACAAACGAGACTTTTAGTATATAGATAGCAGAACCTCTCCCCTTTTGCATTCATATTTTCTCAATAAAAGATCTAGATTTCATCAAAGATTTCCAATATTTTCTTTGCTCACCCTTGCCATTTTAATGTAAGAAAATGGGGTACTGATTGAGAATGATCAGCCATGATCACATTGAATGGCGGTGCTGGCTCGAAGGGCCGAATGGCCTCCTCCTGCACCTATTGTCTATTGTCTATTGTCTAAAATAACTGCAGATGCTGGTACAAAACAAAGGTATTTATTCACAAAATGCTGGAGTAACTCAGCAGGTCAGGCAGCATCTCAGGAGAGAAGGAATGGGTGATGTTACGGGTCGAGACCCTTCTTCAGACCCCCCTTGACATTTTAATGATCTGCGTGTCTGGGACTTCCTAATCTTCCTTGGGCTTCAGTGCTGAGAGCCAAAACATTGAAACACCCAGCGCATGATTGCACCTTGAGCTAATCTGTAGCAGTGGAGAGCAAGGCAGTTCTACTTCCAGTATTCCTACTGAGTTTAACTATACCGCCGAACCACTGAAATGAATTAAACATGGGCCTAGGCCAGTCGAGTATATTAAATTGGAGTTTTGGCACGAGACCTTATTCAATGTTTTATGTGATTTTTATGGATGATGCTAGTGTTCTTGGAAGGTGAAGGCTGCACTGTGACAGTGCTGAAATGTTGTGCCGCGAGAACTTTAATAAGTAAACTATCAACCACGCTCCTCCTGTCCCCTATTAAACATCTGACCTTATGCAGTACTGCCAAAGGGTATTATGATGTATTTTCATGAGGGGCATCACTGCCCAGCATTCATGTAAAATGCAATAGTCTTAACAGCTCCAGGACTCCAGCATGAAAACCCTTATTGCATAAATCTCAATCCTGGCCCAGACTCCTTGCGTACGTCTTCAGAAAATTACATAAGAGCTCCATACCATCCGAGATGACAGGATGCAGTCTTTATAGGTCTCTGGTGCTGTTATACAAAACAGGCCATTGAAAAATGATTTGTCTGCTACCAAAACAATGTGATCTATTATCAAGCAGGGTCTCTTGCACTTACCAGCTTGTCCAATAACCACTCATGGTGTGACAGTAAGTGTGGACAAATGGCTGACTAATGTTTGATGTGTACGTTCCTGTTCAATTTGAAAAAGCTGATGTCAGTGGATATTTTTGCGATGTAACTGAATATATCATCCGCTGTGTATTCTGCAAGGCATATTTCCTGGACATACACAGCAGTCTGTCAAGTGCTCCGAAGTGTTTTGCCACCTTAGTCTTGTCCTTGACATTAACCATTGTCAAGAGTCTAGAAACCCATTTCAGAAAGCTGAGATTGCAACAGGAAGGGAGGGAGGAGGCTACTGTATCATTCCCCGACCCTGCTGATCCAAAGACAAGGTGCAGTGATGAAGTATCTGGAGTTCCAACCACTGAGTTCATGAAGAGAAGCAATTTCATCACCCACGAAGCAACATATATTAAAGTGGAGAAAGATACAAAATGCTGGAGTAACTCAGCGGGGACAGGCAGCATCTCTGGAGAGAAATAATGGGTGACGTTTCAGTCTGAAGAAGGGTCTCGACCCGAAAATCCACCCATTCCTTCTCCCCAGAGATACTGCCTGTCCCGCTGAGTTACTCCAGCATATTGTGTCTATCTTCGGTTTAAACCAGCATCTGCAGTTCCTTCCTACACATATGTTTAAGTGGAATTTCAGAGGGATACCACTGCAACGAAAGGAAGGAAGGTTGTTATGAGCAGAATGTAACTTGTAAAACAAGCAGCAGTGACATCTGCTAAGCACCCATTTCATGGAATAAAAGGGCCCCTCGACATCCAATATGTCACACATGCATGCTTGCAGGCAAAATTGCATTGGACACCATGATGGCAGGGTGCATTAAAATTCTACCAGAAGGATGCAGAGTAGGTAAATCTTTACATCGATCAGCATTCATTGCTGGCTTGAACCCAGTGTTGCCGCTGAGAATACTTCCCAGCTAGTGCTATCTCTTACATGTTCTCAACTGAACATGCTTTCAGTAGAGTATATGTACATTGCGCACATTTTAAAAATTGCAACAGAAGATAATACAGGACAAATGGGCACGGTTTAGAGATAGAGTGCTTACTCCATCTCCAGTGATGCTGACCATGCCTCATTCATGCATGGCATGTCTTTGTGTGTGCCACTAGATGTAGGAAGAACACTCATGTCTACCGTTTAAAGTCAGGTCGAGTTTACTGATGTATGCACCAGTACTGTGAGGTTGCTGAAAGATCATCTGCTATTGATTCTTTGCTCGCCTGCTGTTGCTACAACTTTACAAGAGTTGTGTAACTTCTGCAATTGTTTTAAATTAAATAAGTATACAGAGAGCATTGTGGTTGGCACTGAAGGGTATTTTACTGAATTTCAGGTTTCCAATGGAAAACAGCTGAACTTTTGCAAGCCTGTGCGATCAGAACGTGCGGCTGGACAGGGAAGAGATTTGGATGTGTTCCCAACAGGAACCAATTTCAGATCAGGGAGAAATTGTCTCATTTGCAACCAAACAAAGAGCGACGAGCAAAAAAACAAACTTATTCAGTAAGAATGTCTTCATTGACATCTGCCATCAGAGTGGTTGAATATTCTTTCCTAAAAATGGCTCCTCTGACGGTTCAGCTCCGAAGCAAGAGAATCGTTATTGAGTCATAAGAAAATAACTGCAGATGCTGGTACAAATCGAAGGTATTTATTCACAAAATGCTGGAGTAACTCAGCAGGTCAGGCAGCATCTCAGGAGAGAAGGAATGGGCGACGTTTCGGGTCGAGACCCTTCTTTTTAGTCTGAAGAAAAGGTCTCGACCCGAAACGTCGCCCGTTCCTTCTCTCCTGAGATGCTGCCTGACCTGCTGAGTTACTCCAGCATTTTGTGAATAGTTATTGAGTCATAGAGTCATATAGTCCCTTCAACCCAACTCATCCATGCCGACCCATCTAAACTAGTTCCAAATACACGCATTTTGAGAATATTGCAATTTAGCTGGGATTATGTTCTCAAATATATGTGGGGTGGCCAGTGGGGTACCGCAAGGTTCGGTGCTGGGACCCCAGCTATTTACGATATACATTAATGACTTAGACGAAGGGATTAAAAGTACCATTAGCAAATTTGCAGATGATACTAAGCTGGGGGGTAGTGTGAATTGTGAGGAAGATGCAATAAGGCTGCAGGGTGACTTGGACAGGTTGTGTGAGTGGGTGGATACATGGCAGATGCAGTTTAATGTAGATAAGTGTGAGGTTATTCACTTTGGAAGTAAGAATAGAAAGGCAGATTATTATCTGAATGGTGTCAAGTTAGGAGGAGGGGGAGTTCAACGAGATCTGGGTGTCCTAGTGCATCATCAATGAAAGGAAGCATGCAGGTACAGCAGGCAGTGAAGAAAGCCAATGGAATGTTGGCCTTCATAACAAGAGGAGTTGAGTATAGGAGCAAAGAGGTCCTTCTACAGTTGTACCGGGCCCTGGTGAGACCGCACCTGGAGTACTGTGTGCAGTTTTGGTCTCCAAATTTGAGGAAGGATATTCTTGCTATGGAGGGCGTGCAGCGTAGGTTCACTAGGTTAATTCCCGGAATGGCGGGACTGTCGTATGTTGAAAGGCTGGAGCGATTGGGCTTGTATACACTGGAATTTAGAAGGATGAGGGGGGATCTTATTGAAACATATAAGATAATTAGGGGATTGGACACATTAGAGGCAGGAAACATGTTCCCAATGTTGGGGGAGTCCAGAACAAGGGGCCACAGTTTAAGAATAAGGGGTAGGCCATTTAGAAAGTAGATGAGGAAGAACTTTTTCAGTCAGAGAGTGGTGAAGGTGTGGAATTCTCTGCCTCAGAAGGCAGTGGAGGCCAGTTCGTTGGATGCTTTCAAGAGAGAGCTGGATAGAGCTCTTAAGGATAGCGGAGTGAGGGGGTATGGGGAGAAGGCAGGAACGGGGTACTGATTGAGAGTGATCAGCCATGATCGCATTGAATGGCGGTGCTGGCTCGAAGGGCTGAATGGCCTACTCCTGCACCTATTGTCTATTGTCTATTGTCTATTGTCTATTGTCTATTGTCTATTGTCTATTGTCTATTGTCTATTGTGGCACGGTGATGCAGTGGTACAGCTGCTGGCTTACAGCGCCAGAGAGCAGGGTTCGATCCTGACCATGGGTGCTGCCTGCATAAAGTTTTTATGTTCTCCCTGTGACCGAATGGGTTTTCTCCAGGTGCTCCAGTTTCCTCCCACACTCCAAACCCATACAGGTTTTTAGGTTAATTGGCTTTGATAAAAATTGTAAATTATTCCCAGTGTGTAGGATAATCCTAGTGAGGTTAATTGGCTAGGATACTGTTAGTGTTTGGGGTGATCGCTGGTCGGCACGGACTCAGTTGCCCGAAGGGCCTGTTTCCATGCTGTATCACTAAAAGTCTAAAAGTAAATCAGATTCAAACGCAATGAAAGCAAAAAATGCTAGAAGCACTCATGAGATCAGACAACAACTGCCGAGAGATAAAAAGGAGTCAATGTTACCTCGAGTCCAAGTCTACTGTCCTCTGATTCACAATAGGCAATGCTAAAGCAGGAGTGAAGATCAATCCTCAGACGAAGAATACATTCAGGTTCGAACTGATACTGAAGAGGTGAAAACAGAGACAATGCTTCTGCTGCCAGCTTATGTGTACAACTCGGATACATTCAAAGTTGACCTGCTGCCACAACAACACAGAATCAAACCGACCACAATTTTCTATCGTAAAATAGAATATAGTATTGGAGGACCTGTGGGTAGCACAGCGGCGCAGCAGGTAAAGCCACTGCTTTGCAGTTCCAGAAACACAGGTTCAATCCTGATCTCCAGTGCTGTCTGTGTAGAGTTTGCACGTACTTCCTGCTTTATGTGGTGTTTTGTCGGGTGTTCCGGTTTCCTCCCATGTCCTAAAGGGGTGTGGGTAGTTTGGACAATTGGCCAATCTAAATTCCCACTGGGGCAAGTGGGTGGCAGAATCTGTGAGAGTCAAGGAGAATGCCAGTAGAATAAAATATGGGATTAATATAGGATTAGTGCAAATCCATCGATCCGGTGGGCCGAAGCCACTGTTGTATGCCTTGATGAGTCTTTGACTTAAGGTCTAACAAAGCATTCAAAAATATAATTCTTACAATCCTTACATAAAGCACAGAGAGCTTTAGAAAAGGAGGTTCCATTGATGCAGTATCTAAACAAAACTGTGTAGGAAGGAACTGCAGATGCTGGTTTAAACCGAAGATAGACACAAAGTGCTGGAGTAACTCAGTGGGACAGGCAGCATCGCTGGAGAGAAGTAATGGGTAACATTTCGGGTTGAGACATCTGAAGAAAGGTCTTGCCTTGATAATCAAAGAAAATTGTCTTGATAATCAAAAGGAATATAAAAATCAATCTATAAATCAAAGATAGACACAAAAAGTTGGAGTAACTCAGCGGGACAGGCAGCATCTCTGGAGAGAAGGAATGGGTGACGTTTCAGGTCAAGACCCTTCTTCAGACTGGTTAGGGATAAGAGAAACAAGAGATATAGACGATGAACTGGTGCAGAATCCTCGTTGGGGAGAGGAGGAGAACTTCCTCAAAGTAGACATACCTTGAGGAGATTTTGCAATGGAGATTAAGTGTGTAGGAAGGATGTCGGGGGAGTCCAGAACCAGGGGCCACACTCTTAGAATAAAGGGGAGGCCATTTAAAACTGAGGTGAGAAGGAACTTTTTCACCCAGAGAGTTGTGAATTTGTGGAATTCTCTGCCACAGAGGGCAGTGGAGGGCAAATCACTGGATGAATTTAAGAGAGAGTTAGATGGAGCTCTGGGGGGTAGTGGAATCAAGGGATATGGGGGGAAGTTGGACACAGGTTACTGATTGTGGATGATCAGCCATGATCACAATGAATGGCGGTGCTGGCTCGAAGGGCCGAATGGCCTCCTACTTCTATGTTTCCATGTTTTCTATTTTCTATGTAACTGCACATGCAGCCACCCATTCCTTCACCCATTCCTTCTCTCCAGAGATGCTGCCTGTGCTGCTGAGATACTCCAGCTTTTTGTGTCTACCTTCGGTTTAAACCAGCATCTGCAGTTCCTTCCTACACATTTCGTCTGCTCCACTGTAACTGTAACGGGCGGCACGGTAGCGCAGCGGTAGAGTTGCTGCTTTACAGCGAATGCAGCGCCGGAGACTCAGGTTCGATCCTGACTACGGGTGCTGTACTGTAAGGAGTTTGTACGTTCTCCCCGTGACCTGCGTGGGTTTTCTCCGAGATCTTCGGTTTCCTCCCACACTCCAAAGACGTACAGGTATGTAGGTTAATTGGCTGGGTAAAATGTTAAAAATAAAAAAATTGTCCCTAGTGGGTGTAGGATAGTGTTAATGTGCAGGGATCGCTGGGCGGCACGGACTTGGTGGGCCGAAAAGGCCTGTTTCCGGCTGTATATATATGATATGATATGATCTCCTCAAGGGAGGTCTACTTTGAAGAAGTTCTCCTCCTCACTCAGATGAGAGTTCTGCACCACATCATCATCTATATCCCTCGTTTCCCTTATCCCTAACCAGTCTGAAGAAAGGTCTCGACCCGAAACGTCACGCATTCCTTCTCTCCAGAGATGCTGCCTGTCCCGCTGAGTTGCTCCAGCATTTTGTGTCGATCTCCGGTTTAAACCAGCATCTGAAGTTCTTTCCTACAATCTATAAATCAACTTTGATACGTTGATAATCAAAGTTGATCCAGTAAATAATTATTCTTGACTGGACACTATTGACGAATATTTATAGAACTTGATCTGGACTTTTCGAGGTGTTTTAAAACACAGACACCATTGGACCTTGGATTACGGTCACAAAACATTTTCAGCATTTGTTTATTCGATTGAAGTGTCGCATGGTTGATCCTTGTAAGGTTTACTGTCCAGTCAACCTTCAATTGCAAAGGAGAGCTGTGGAATATGATGCAGATTGAATGAAAAGCAGCAGAACCAAGAAGCAATGAATTTGTGCAGTGAATCACAATTGAATTGTTCCAACTGTAAAAGTTCAATGAGTAGGATAATTTGCTGAGTGTGTGATTTGACTCAATTCCTCCACTTCAACTTGAGGTTGTTCTTGCACAGGTGAACAAGATTCTCTTTCAAATCATCATCTTCTCGTATAAATTTGCCTTCTGTCACATCAAATATCCACAGGAGCTTTGAAATGAAAGGCTCCTCATACCCACAACCAAATAGATTGTATCTGTTGCTTCTCAGCCATCGGGAAGTCATTAAATGATGTGTTTCCTTGTCTGTGCTTCCCTGCACACGAGGAAGGGTTCATCTCTCTGTTGGCTATTTATCCTTGAACCCACCCAAGCAGCTGGCAATGTGTGGAAATCAATAAACTGCACATGCTGCAAATCTGAAATAAAAACTGAGATCACTGGGTGGCACGGTGGCGCAGTGGTAGAGTTGCTGCCTTACAGCGCCAGAGACCCAGGTTCGATCCTGACTATGGGTGCTGTCTGTACAGAGTTTGTACGTTCTCACGTGACCTGCGTGGATTTCCTCCAGGAGCTCTGGTTTCCGCCCACACTCCAAAGACGTACAGGTTTGTAGGCTAATTGGCCTACAAATTTGGCCTTAATTTGGCCTTAAAATATTAAATTGTCCCCAGTGTGTGTAGGACAGTGTTAGTGTGCGGGGATCACTGGTCGGCGTGGACTCGGTGGGCCGAAGGGCCTGTTTCTGCACTGTACCTCGAGACTAAACTAAAACTAAACTGAAACATGCAGCAGGGTCTTTGACCTGAAATACAGTTTCTCTTTCTACAGATACTGCCCGACCTGCCGAGAGTTTCCCATCTTTTATCTTAGCAGGCAAAGTCTGATAACTCATGGCTGTGATCCCACATCGTGCAGCAAAATGCAAGCAATCAACTACAAAGGCCTCTCCTCTACTGTTGACAGGAAGATCTACTGCTGATCGGAGTATCTACTGATGCTGAGATGCTTCTGAGATGCTGCCTGACCTGCTGAGTTACTCCAGCATTTTGTGAATAAATACCTTTGGAGTATCTACACTTGCAACCTAACAGTAGCATTACTAAGAGTCTTTTTCTGATGTGCCAGAGGCCAACAATACAAACAATGGTGCACACTGACCAGTTGTGTGGATTTGAAAATCCTTGGAGCATACAGGCCCTTCGGCCCATCAAGTCCACACTGGCGACCAACTAATCATTCACACCAATCCTACACTAATTCAATTATTTTATTCCCCCCATATTCCCATCAATCTCCCCCAGATTCTACAGCTCACCAACACACTAGGGACAATTCACAGTGGCCAATTAACCTGCTGGAATGTCTTTGGGATGTGGGAGAAAGCTGAGGTATCCGGGTAAAATCCGCCCAGTTATAAAGAGAACTAGACCAAGTGGACCCGTTGGGCCCAAACCTCTCCTGCATTGGTGCAGCACCCTGTCCTCTCCCCTCTCTCCTCAACCCCCCCTCCCCTCTCCCTTCTCCCCCACTCCCCCCTTCCCCCTCCCTCCCTCCTCCCTGCTCCCCTCCCCCTCCCCTCCTTTTAAACTTAAAAATGTGAATAACCTTAAAAATATAACACCGATTTCAATAAAACTACTTGCATTATCACTCCATCCAAGGACGAGATGCAACACCTGTCCCTTTACCTTCCCCCTCAACTCCATCTAAGGACCCAAACAGTCTTTCCAGGTGAGACCTGCACCTCCTCCAACCTCATCTATTGCATCCGCTGCTCTAGATGTCAACTTATTTACATCGGCGAAACCAAGCGCAGGCTCGGCGATCGCTTCGCTTAACACCTGCGCTCGGTCCGCATTGACCAAACTGATCTCCCGGTGGCCGAGCTCTTCAACTCCCCCTCCCATTCCCAGTCTGATCTTTCTGTCATGGGCCTCCTCCAGTGCCATAGTGAGGCCCACCGGAAATTGGAGGAACAGCACCTCATATTTCGCCTGGGCAGCTTGCAGCCCAGTGGTATGAACATCGACTTCTCCAACTTTAGATAGTTCCTCTGTCCCTCTCTTCCCCTCCCCCTTCTCAGTTCTCCCTCTATCTTCCTGCCTCCACCTATATCCTTCCTTTGTCCCGCCCCCCTGACATCAGTCTGAAGAAGGGTCTCGACCCGAAACGTCACCCATTCCTTCTCTCCCGAGATGCTGCCTGACCTGCTGAGTTACTCCAGCATTTTGTGAGTAAATACCTGCATTATCACTAAAGTGACAATGGTGAGCAAGGTGGGCCTAAAATTGTCGTGCTATTGTGTATCGTTTTGGCTGAAGTTCAGTCACAAACAAGATAACAAACGAGAGTTTTAGTATATAGATGTGCAAACTACACACACACATACAGCATGAGAGGCACAGGTTGAACCCATATCAATGCAGGTGTGAGGCAGCAACTCCACCAGCTGTACCTCAGTGCTATTCATTCATCTCTACACCACGATAGATGACAAAGGATGCAAATGCAAGAAATCGAGGAACAACAGCACACCTTTTGGCATTAGGAAAGCTTCCTTTGTTCAGTGTTGCACGCCAGTTTCAGGTTAAAGGTGCAGCTTAAAAGGTTTGTAGAACTTGTCTGAAGTATAGGGACCTGCAGATAAAACTAGCCACAAGACCTCCACAACAAGATAATGAAACGAACTACAGTCACAGGCGCAAGGGAAACATAATGATAGAGTCATAGAATCATAGAGTCATACAGCATCGAAACAGGCCCTTCGGCCCAAGTTGCCCACGCCGACCAACATGCAGCATCTGCACCAGACCGACCTGCCTGCATTTGACCCTTATCCCTCTAAACCTATCCTATCCATGTTCCTGCCCAAATGTTTTTAAACGTTGTGATATTCGTGCAACATTGATATCAGTAAAACGTTTGTGCAGTCTTGGCATCACAGGAACTGATCATGTCGCTAATGATAGAAACATAGAAAATAGGTGCAGGAGGAGGCCATTTGGCCCTTCGATCCCAGCACCGTCATTCATTGTGATCATGGCTGATCATCCACAATCAGTAACCCGTGCCTGCCTTCTCCCCATATCCCTTGATTCCACTAGCACCTAGAGCTCTATCTAACTCTCTTTGAAATCCAATTTTTGATATGCCCATTCTATCCAAATGTTTAGATCATTTAAAACAGTGATCTATTGTGCATGCAGAAAATCAGCAGTTAAATGGAAACAGCGCTTTAAATGTGCCTTCTGGTACCCGACATTCTCTGTGACTCTCCCTCCATTTGGATTGGCTTCTTGGTGACCTATTCACCTGGGAGCAATCAACTTCTCTGTCTGAAGAAAGGTCTCGACCCGAAACGTCACCCATTCCTCCTATCCAGAGATGCTGCCTGTCCCGCTGAGTTACTCCAGCATTTTGTGTCTATCTTCGATTTAGATCAGCATCTGCAGTCCTTTCCTACATATAGATCTTCTCGCTCTGGCTTTGTGCTGCCACGTGACTTTTGTCCCCCTCTATCACAGGGCTCAGCATTGCTCCCATTTGCACGTTCTACAACAACATCCACAGCAGAAGGGCTAGAGTGTACAAACTGAATTCGATTCTGTCTGAAAAAGGATTCTGACCCGCAAGGTCACCTATCCAAACTTCTCCAGAGATGCTTGCTGCCTGACGCACTGAAGTACTCCAGTACTTTGTGGGTTTGTTGTGTAAACCAGCATTGGCAGTTCCTAGTTTCCACATTCTGCTGGTATGCTGGCCAGTTAGAAACCCAAACCCGGTTTTACCTGGAGGAACTATGCACCAAGAACATTGTAGGAGAATGTTAAGTGTAAGAAAATAACTGCAGATGCTGGTACAAATCGAAGGTATTTATTCACAAAATGCTGGAGTAACTCAGCAGGTCAGGCAGCATCTCAGGAGAGAAGGAATGGGTGACGTTTCGGGTCGAGACCCTTCTTCAGTCTTCACCCGAAACGTCACCCATTCCTTCTCTCCTGAGATGCTGCCTGACCTGCTGAGTTACTCCAGCATTTTGTGAATAGGAGAATATTAAAACACAACAGCTGAACGAGGTGGAGTTAAGAGTAAGAAACATAGAAACATAGAAAATAGGTGCAGGAGTAGGCCATTCGGCCCTTCGAGCCTGCACCGCCATTCAATATGGTCATGGCTGATCATCCAGCTCAGTAGCCTGTACCTGCCTTCTCTCCATACCCCCTGATCCCTTTAGCAAAAAGGGCCACATCTAACTCCCTCTTAAATATAGCCAATGAACTGGCCTCAACTACCTTCTGTGGCAGAGAATTCCGTAGACTCACCACTCTCTGTGTGAAGAAATGTTTTTTCATCTCGGTCCTAAAAGACTTCCCCCTTATCCTTAAGCTGTGACCCCTGGTTCTGGACTCCCCCAACATCGGGAACAATCTTCCCACATCTAGCCTCTCCAACCCCTTAAGAATTTTATATGTTTCTATAAGATCCCCCCTCAGTCTTCTAAATTCCAGCGAGTACATGCAAACATCTCCGTGAAGATGTTGTGATGAGGCAAAATGACAAGCACAGAGTCAAAATGAACAAGGAAAAGAGAGATGAGAGTGTGTCAGTAAAACATTCGTGCAGAAGGACGGCTGAGGTTTATGGGGCAAGTAAGCGTTCAATATACAACATTACAGAGCACGAATGAATTGTAGGTTTCCAAGAAGAATGGGAGCACAGGAAGTTCCAGAAATTTCTCTCAACTATGTCCAGCTACCGCTTGCCAGACTTTGTCCCATTCCAACCTATCTTTTCCAGCTCCCTCCCCTCTACTATCGGCCTGATAGACGGTCCCGACCCAAAACATTGTCCGTCCATTCCCTCCACAGATGCTGCCTGACCCGCTGAGTTCCTCCAAAACACTTTGTATTTTGCTCAAGATTCCAGCACCTGCTGTTTCATGTGTCTCCAAACATATCTTGAATGTCTCGACCCGAAACGTCACCCATTCTTTCTCTCCAGAGGTGCTCCAGCATTTTGCACCTATCTTGAAAGTCTTGTGGCCTGAAATGTTTGCACAGCCACTCTCTACAGTAACAACATTCCTCTCAAGCCGGCGCCACATGTCCAACACGTTTGTTAACTTGGACTCCGCGCTGAGGCAATAAGCCATCGAAAAGCTTGGCCACAGCTGAATTTCCACAGCTAATGGAACATTTGCTTCATTATCAACATTGGGAACAATGTACACAGGTGAACTTCCCCTTACAATCACCATCTCTGCCATTGGGCCTTTTGAAACCCGATCTAAATATCCAAATGGAATTTTATTCCCCTTTCTCCGTTATTTTATTTATATTCCTTCCAAAACTGTTGTTTGAACATTTACATTGACCTTGACTCTTCCAAGTCTGCATTCAGTAATGAATGTGAGCACCAGGCGAGAGAGAAATTACTCATCAGTGCACTTCTCGGAAGTTTTTGCTACACCTGTCGTGAACTGGCAGTCATATTTCGAAGTAGATTTTGAAAACGAGACTCAGTGTGGGTGGTTTTGTTTTTGAAATAAATGACCTTTGATAATAGCTTCTGTTCGACTGAATGAAAGGTATTTTAACAAGGATCACTTTTCTCAACACCTCTGACACAATTGCAAGTCGGTTTGGCACTTGTTATTTCATGAAGTGGTACAAGGTGGGCTTGTTAGATATTTTAATTAACCAATCTGCTCAACCAAGATTTGTATTTCCTTTCCATTATTTATTATCTAATTGCTTCCTGAGCAGAGATATTTCATCCCGAAAAACATTCAATATTAACTGGTCACGGGAGGCTCGTTAGCCATAACGCCTTCTTATTCTGGTTTGTGAGTTCAGAAGGACGCTGCCTCTGTCTTTGTTCCACTTTTGAGTCCAATAGAAGTTGTACACTGGCTCTGAAAAGATAGAAAATACTATATCCGTGTGATAGAAAAATACATTATCCGTCCCCTCCAGTTTAGTTGGCAATGTTTCATCCCACCACACACTGCGAGAGGCAAAGCGAACGGCGGTTTTTGCCCACTAAAATGGCGGACGTCACGCTCCTTTGCGTACTACACTTCAGTATAGGCGATTTCAACGGAGTGGTCCATCTTGTTCCTCTAGTATCATTGGGCACCACCACCTGCAGGTTCCCTTCCATGCCACTGATCATCCTGACCTGGAACAACATGTTGACACAAAATGGTGGAGTAACTCAGCGGGTCAGGCAGCATCTCGGTCACCCGAAACGTCACCCATTCCTTCTCTCCCGAGATGCTGCCTGACCCGCTGAGTTACTCCAGCATTTTGTGTCTACCTTCAATTTAATCCAGCATCTGCAGTTTTTCTCCTGGAACAACATGTATTTTGTCCACTCTCCTGCAGGTCACCACTTGGCATCCAGCTCACATGAACCACACCGGCCTTTACAAAATAAAAATCAAGTACAAAATAACGATGGTAGCTTAAAGGAATTCAGGACGTTCCAATTAATAGATTGAAAGTACATGTGAAAAAGGGGGTCCAGCAAGCGTTTGAAGCAGATGTGCCTGATGAAAGATTCTGTAAAACAGAGTGATACACACACAGAGTTATGCAATAGTATGGCCCGAGGCGAGGTGTGAGAAGTTTCAGTGATTCATGAACGAAACTTTGAAATTGAAAGACAGATTCCGTTTGAAGCGAGAATGAGATTGGTATGTACTTGGAAGTGGGGATCTCTCATTTTAATGGGGTAGAGAGTTAGCGAGATGAGACGTCAGATGGGTTGGGGTTAGGGGGAGGGCATGGAGCAGAGTTTGATGAGGTTCCAGGGGTAATTGCAAGAAATCCCTCAGTGAATTAAAATCAAGGGCTGCGGATGAGAAAAGTGAACATCAAGCGGCTTATTAGGCATCTCCTTCGGTGAATAGCTCCCAGTGTTATTTACCTTTTATTTAAGTAAGAGGTTGATTATGTGCCCTGCCTCTTAATACCACCTGCCTGTGCTTGCTGGGATGCTGCCTAGAAGGGCTGCTTGTGCTTCCAATAGTATTAAGCGGTTGACAAAAGCTGTGGTTTCACGAGACGTTAGTTTCGTGACATAAAATGCACTGTAATTTTTAACTATGGATTATGGAAAATTGCAGCACTGTGAAATCACATTCAATGGAGTACCTCAGTATTAAATGCTTGGTGTTCACTCTCATGCCCTTGAGATCTCCACTTGTGCTGCTCACAATTGCCACACCTACTGCACAACTAATTGGACAAATCTAGCCAGAGCTTTGGAAGCAATATTGCACATCCCTCAACATGAACCACTCTCCCATCAAGCAGAAGATTATTCTTCCCATGGACAATGCATCTCCCTCTAATTCCTCGGCAAAACACGAAGTGCTGGAGGAACTCAGTGGGTCAGGCAGCCTCTGTGGAAGGAATGGACAGGCAACATTTTGGGTTCCTTCTTCAGACGCCCTCCATCGATGCTGCCTGACCCATTGCGTTCCTCCAGCACTTTGTGCCTTTGCCCAAGATTCCAGCATCAGTAGTTCCTTGTATCTCCTCTGATTCCTTACGTGGCTTCTCCTTATGGGTTCCTCCAGCATTTCGTGTTTTGCTAAGGAATTAGAGGAGATGGTTTGTCCATGGGAAGAATAATCTTCTGCTTGATGATCCATATTGGGGGATATGCAATATTGCTTCCAAAGTTCTATCAAGAGTCATAGAGTCATATGAGTGACACAGTGTGGAAACAGGCCCTTCAGCCCGACTTGCCCACACCGGCCAACATGTCCCAGCTACACTAGTCCCACCTGCCCACGTTTGGTCCATATCCCTCCAAACCTGTACATGGGTACCTGTCCAACTTAGTCTAATTAACTTTACCTCAACCATTGATTCAGCTCTGTTCATCTCCTTCTCCTTCTCCCGCTGGTCATGGTACAGTGGTAGCCCTCGTAACCTTGAGTCAATGTTCTTCAGAGAACTGATCACAGAACCTAGATCAACAGTTCAGTGAGGCATTGCTACGTGGCACAGTGGAAGGCTTTCCGATAGGATGGCTCCTCCTGATACCAATGTTTCTATGCTACCACATAAAGAATCCTTTGATATTTTCCTCACCGAGCAATCACTCAACCAGCATCATATTAAAGTTCAGGGTGTATATCTGTTTGCGGATAAATGTTTAGAGGCAAGGAGGGAGATTTAAAAAAAACATCCTAAATAATATCATTCAGATGCATTTTCAATTGTTTTGGAATATACTGAAAGTTATTAATTATGCAAATAATGCAAATAATGTCATTCATGCACCATGATCTCACAAAAAATCAATTAAATAAATGACTGATCGGGACACCTGAGAAAAGCCTCTTCCATTTGTACGCCCCTCAACATTCAGCTAAAATAGATAGTTTAACTTTTACTTTATCAATTTACCTAGAAAATATTCCCACCCAAGAACACATAACTATTTGTTCTTTTCACACTCTCAGCACATGACGCTAATTAATTACTTTTTGAAATAGAGAGTGGATCCCATTATGCGTGTTTTTAATGCACAAAATGCGTGTAAATATTGTTTTGTGCATGTTTGAAAGCAATTACACCTGTGCTACACCGGGTTGAAGTTCTGTCCACCAAGCACTGGACCAAGATGGCTGTTGACTGGTCAGAGTGAACGCGGTGGGTCTGATGGCATGCTTCCATGCAGTTATGATTTTAGTTTAGTTTAGTTTAGAGATACAGCGCGGAAACAGGCACTTCGGCCCATCACATCCGCACCGACCAGCGATCCCCGCACATTAACACTACCCTACACCCACACGGGACAATTTGACATTTATACCATGCTAATTAACCTACAAACCTGTACGTCCTTGGAGTGTGGGAGTAAACCGAAGATCTCGGAGAAAACCCACACAAGTCATGGGGGAGAATGTACAAACTGCGTACAGGCAAGCACCCGCAGTCAGGATCGAACCCGGGTCTCTGGCGCTGTAAGGCGCTGTAAGGCAGTAGCTCTACTGCTGTGCCACCGTGCCGCACTATAACTCTACAACTTTATGACGTGTTCCCATTCCTCACCCCTCTCCTCATTGTGTTGGCAGTCTTTTGGCAACTGCACTGAAAAGCATATTTTCTAAAGTCCCTTTCACTAGTTTTGTCATTTGTCCGCGCCTTCCGCCAAATAGGATGTGATGTCTAATAGCAAAGCTCATTTAATGCAGCAACTGTGAGGAAATCCAATTTCCGGTCAGTGGTTCACTGATTGTTTTGGGAAACGCAGCGACTGATTAGCATCCCTTGCGATTCCATGAGTATTACAGCAGGTATTCAAGTCAAGTCAATTCAAGTTGCATTTGTTGTCCTCTACGGTGAGGTTGAGCTACAATGAAAATCTTGCTTGTGGAAGCATCACAGCAACATAGACTCAGACAACACAGAGGACATAAAGTACACAGGATGCTATAAAAACAAGACTGCACAAACAAGAAAGCATGTGGCATAGAGAGTTAGATTTAGCTCTGAGGGCTAAAGGAATCAAGGGATGTGGGGAAAAGGCAGGAACGGGGTACTGATTTTAGATGATCAGCCACGATCATATTGAATGGCGGCACTGGCTCGAAGGGCTGAACGGCCTACTCCTGCATCTATTTTCTATGTTTCCATGTTGCTCTGTAAGATTCACACAGCAGCTTCAACCCCGGAAACGTGACTGCCGACAGACAGATTCACGCACAAGATGAATTTTTTTTTCTATAGAAAGACGTAACTCGGTGGGTCAGTCTGGAGGAAATGAACAGGTGACATTTTGGGTCGAGACCCATATGGCGTGCTTGTTTTCATCGGCCCTAGCATTGAGTACATAGAGCATAGAACAGCACGGCAGCGAAGTAGCCCACAATTAGAACGGAGATGAGGAAGAACTTTTTCAGTCAGAGAGTGGTGAAGGTGTGGAATTCTCTGCCTCAGAAGGCAGTGGAGGCCAGTTCGTTGGATGCTTTCAAGAGAGAGCTGGATAGAGCTCTTAAGGATAGCGGAGTGAGGGGGTATGGGGAGAAGGCAGGAACGGGGTACTGATTGATAGTGATCAGCCATGATCGCATTGAATGGCGGTGCTGGCTCGAAGGGCTGAATGGCCTACTCCTGCACCTATTGTCTATTGTCTATTGTCTATCTGTACTGAACATCATGCCGAGTTAAACCAAGTTAAAGCAATGTCCTCTGACTACACATGATATATATCTTTTCATTCCTTGCATATCCATGTGGCTATCTAACAGCCCCTTACTCACCATTATCGTATCTGCGTCCACCACTACTCCTGGTGGTTCCAGGTAGCCACCACTCTGTGTAAAATATCTGCCCCTCTTCCCCTCTGACCTTAAAGCTATGCCCTCAAGACCTGGGAAAGTGGTTCTGACTGACTGCCCTATCAATGTCTCTCATAATTTCACAAACTTCCAACTGGTCTCCCCTCAACCTCTGATGCCTCAGAAAGAAATAATCCAAGTTTGTCCAACCTCTCCTGAGAGCTAATGCCCAGGCAGGATTCTGGTAAACACCTCTCTTCTGCACCCTCTCCTGAGCCTCCACGTCCTTCCTGTAATGGGATGACAGAGAACTGCATACTGGTTACGAGGGTTGGGATGTCACGGTACAGTTGTACAAAACAGTTGTTCGGCCACATATGGAGATAGATTGCAGTTCTGATCACCACACTATGGGAAAGATGTATTTCAGCTAGAGGATGCAGACATTAATTCACAATGTTGCTCCACTGGTTTTGAGGATGTGTGTTATAAGGAGGGCTAGGATAGACTAGGTCTGCTTTCTGTTGAGTGTGAGAGGCCAACAGGTGACGTGATCGAGGTGTATAAAAATGAAGAGAGGCATGGATGGGGTAGAGAGCCAATTCTTTTTTTCCATGGTTGGCATGTCTAAATTGAGAGGGCATAGGGTTAAGGTGAGGGGGCAGAGGTTTAAAGAACAAACGAGGGGTTACTTTTATCACAGAAGAGTAGTTGGTATCTGGAGTGAGTTGCCGGACTAGGTGGTGGAGGCAAGAAAGTTAATCGTATTTAAGAGGCATAGAACATGGAACAGTACAGGACAAGAACAAGCCCTTCTAGGGGTGCCAACTATCTCACTCCCAAATAAGGGACAGGGTGACATCACCACCCCATGCCCCACATGACCTCACCCAGCCAGTGGCCACGTGCTCCCGCTTCACCAGTGGTGGCTGCCCGAGCCGGGAGGCGGGTTGCTATGCAACCTCCGTTAGGCGGCGCCTGGGCCTCCGGACCTACACTATCCGGACCTACACTGTCCAGGCCTACACTGTCTGGGCCTACACTGTCTGGGCCTACAGCGCCCCTCCCGGGCCTAATACGGGACAAGGGTGGTCCCGTACCGGACAAACCAATTTAGCCCAAAATACGGGATGTCCCGGCTAATATGGGAACGTTGGCAACCCTAGGCCCTTCGGCCCACAATGACCATCACTTATCTCCTTGCATATAATCCATATCTCTCCATTCCCTGCATATCCATATGCCTCTCCAAAAGTATTTTAAATGACACCAATGTATCTGTTTCAGCCTCCACCCCTGGCAGCACGTTCCAGGCATTCACCACCCTGGGTAAAAAATGTGGCCCGCACATCTCTTTTAAACTTTGCCACTCTCACCTCAAAGCTACGCCCTCTAGTATTTGATCTTTCTATCCTGTGGCATCTGGACAGGAATGGGCAGAGAATAGAGGGATATGGAATTGATGCAGGCATTGGGATATGTATAAATAGGTAATTGTAGATGAGTTGGGCTGAATGGCCTGCTTCAATGGCTGTACAATGTTTTGACTCTGGCTGTGAGCCAGTAGCCCCTACTCATTCACACACTCAGGGCAATGACTCCACCATCGAGTGTGTATAGGAAGGAAGTGCATATGTTGGTATACACTGAAGATAAAATGCTGGAGTAACTCAACGGGACAGGCAGCATTTCTGTAGAGAAGGAATGGGTGGCGTTTTGGGTCGAGACCCGAAACATCATCCATTCCTTCTCTCCAGAGCTGCTGCCTGTCCCGTTGAGTTACTCCAGCATTTTGTGGTCTATGCATAGAGTGTGAAAAGCTCAGTGTGAGCTTGTTTTCCTGCCCTATGGACGTGAGATAAACTGCCCCACCCACCAGGGCCAACCAGAGTCACCATTGAGGGTGCAAGGTTGAGGAAGGAGGTGGTCTCAAGCACGATTAACACTCTGAATATTCCTGTCATGGACAGTGTTCCTATTCATTCAGCAGGTTAAATGGGTCTCCTTCACAACTGAAAAGGATTACAATTAACATCCTCCGGGATGTATCAGTACGTATCTGTTTATTTTGCATTGACCTTGCAGGTAGACTGAGCTGGATAATCTCCAAAACCAACCTTAGCAATAACCAGAGGGATCGTTTCATTACGCTGGTGCCAGTGCACAGTTGCTCCCTCAGGCTGCATTTACTCTGCTGCAGCTGACAATACTTGTGTGTGGGGTGGTGGAAGGTGGGAGAGTTGCATGGGGGGTGTTTGTGCTACTGTTGTGTTTTAAGCCGCTGCAGCTCAATGCATATTTCTCACCAAAAACACCATGCCCTCAAAATCAGTTTATTCACCCTGTGCTTTCTTACGACAACAGTGTGAGAATCATAGAGTCTTACAGCATGGAAATAGGCCCTTTGGCCCAACTTGCCCACACCAGCCAACGTGTCCCATCTACACTAGTCCCACCTGCCTGCATTTTGCCCCATATCCCTCTAAACCAGTCCTATCCATGATTCTTTCTAAATGTTTCTTAAACTTAGCAATAGTCCCTGCCTCAACTTCCTCGTCTGGTAGCTCGTTCCATACACCCACCACCCTTTGTGTGAAAAGATTGCTATTAAGCCTTTCCTCCCTCACCTTAAACCTATATCATCTGGTCCTTGACGCCCGTACGCTGGGCAAGAGACTCTGTGCGTCCACCCCATCTATCCCTCCCACGAGTGGAGTGGACAACTTGGTCCCCCAAGGCTGCCAGGCTGGTTATGGTTTGACTGTGGGTCAGTGATGAGCATCCCGTGAGAATGAAGAGAGAGTTTCCCTGAATCAGTGCTAGAGTAAAGTGAGTCACTCAGGTACATTGGATGCATCGGGGAAACCCAGGAAGCTCCCAGACCAAAGTCTGGTCATCCAGTGTCTGACCACCCTCACCGTGGTCATCTAGAATTTGTCTGTGGACATTACCATGTGAAATCGTCTCTCAGAATTCCCACCCAACAACAGATTTCACTTCTTCTACACCTACGTCTTTGGAGCTTAGCTGCACGCTCAGAAGGTTTATCAGTCCAAAGACAGCAACTTTATGGAGTAGGTTTGTGCACAGTGAGCGGTTGATATCTGCAACACTCTGCCTAAGGAGGAGATACAATGACTGCATTTTATGGGATCTTATTGAAACATATAAAATTCTTAAGGGGTTGGAGAGGCTAGATGCGGGAAGATTGTTCCCGATGTTGGGAGAAGTCCAGAACCAGGGGTCACAGCTTAAGGATAAGGGGGAAGTCTTTTAGGACTGAGATGAGAAAACATTTCTTCACACAGAGAGTGGTGAGTCTGTGGAATTCTCTGCCGCAGAAGGTAGTTGAGGCCAGTTCATTGGCTATATTTAAGAGGGAGTTAGATGTGGCTCTTGTGGCTAAAGGGATCAGGGGGTATGGAGAGAAGGCAGGTACAGGTTACTGAGCTGGATGATCAGCCATGATCATATTGAATGGCGGTGCAGGCTCGAAGGGCCGAATGGCCTACTCCTGCACCTATTTTCTATGTTTCTATGACTCATGAAGTCATACAGCACAGAAACAGGTCCTTTGGCACGCACATGACATACATGCCCATTTTGGTGTCCATCCACACTAATCCCATTTGCCTGTATTAAGTCCTCTTTAGTTTAGTTCAGTTTAGAGTCAAATGTGGAAACAGGCACTTTGGCCCACCGAGTCCGCACCAAACAGATACCAAGCCCATACACTAGCACTATCCTACACACTGGGGACAATTTACATTCTTTACTGAAGTCAATTAACCTACAAGCCTATAAGTCTTTGGCGTGTAGAAGGAAACCGGAGCACCCAGGGAAAACCCCACGCGGTCTCAGGGAGAACATAAAAAAACAGACATAGTCAGGATCGAACCCGGGTCTCCGGCACTATGAGGCCTCAACCTTACCATCGGGACCCAAAACATCACCTTTCCGTGTTCTCTAGAGATGCTGCCTGACCTGCTGAGTTACTCCATCACTTTGTGCCTTGCCTTTTAAATGTAGTAATTGCATCTGATTTCACCACCACATTTGGCATGTATTCTGTATATCTGGACATCTATTTGATACGAGCAGAATGAGGCAACTCGGCCCATCAAATCTGCTCTGCCATTCAATCATGGCTGATCTATCTTTCCCTCTCAACCCCATTCTCCCGCCTTCTATCCATAACCCGTACTAATCAAGAATCTATCTATCTCGACCTCAAAAATGTCCATTGACTTGGCCTCCACAGCCTTGTGTGGCAAAGTATTCCACAGATTCACCACTCTCTGACTAAAGAAATTCCTCCTCATCCCCTTCCTAAAAGAAAGTCCTTTCATTCTGAGGCTCCGACCTCTGGTCCTAGACTCTCCCACAAGCGGAAACATTCTCTCCACATACATTCTATCGAAGCCTTTCACTATTCGGTAAATAATCTCTGTGTAAAAACCTACCCCTCAAATCCCCTTTAAAACTCCTTTCTCTCACCTTAAACTATGCCCTCTTGGTTCTGATACCTCTACTCTTCCATTATAACAATGCGCCAGAGGCAGATGAAATTAGATAAGACATTCACTATTTAATTTAGTTGGTGTCTGACACTCTATCTGACCCCCAACTTGTAAATAAGGGACATTTCCATTTTCCACTCCACTTTAGAACGGAGATGAGGAAAAACTTTTTCAGTCAGAGAGTTGTGAATCTGTGGAATTCTCTGCCTCAGAAGGCAGTGGAGGCCAATTCTCTGAATGCATTCAAGAGAGAGCTAGATAGAGCTCTTAAGGATAGCAGAGTCAGGGGGCATGGGGAGAAGGCAGGAACGGGGTACTGATTGAGAATGATCAGCCATGATCACATTGAATGGCGGTGCTGGCTCAAAGTGCCGAATGGCCTCCTCCTGCACCTATTGTCTATTGTCTTGTTACTCCCATTTTTCCACAGAATGTGACATTAGCCCTGGAAATAATCATTTCAATAAACATGTCTTGAATGTACGAGGCAACACAGAGTGAGTAAACTTTCCATGACTAACATGAGCAGTGCAGCGGTGGAGTTGCTGTCTTACAGCGCCAGAGACCCGGGTTCGATCCTAACTATGGGTGCTACCTGTAAGGAGTTTGTGCGTTCTTCCTGTGACCACGTGGGTTTTCTCCAGTGCTCCAGTTTCCTCCCACACTCCAAAGACGTGCGGGTTTGTAGGTTGATTGGCTTTGGTAAAATTATAAATTGTTCCTTGTAGTGGGCCAAGTAGGCCGAAATAACGACAAGTAGTCAAGGTTAACGAAAGTGTGTTTACTGTATCTCTGGAACTCCAAAAGGGAATGAGAGTCATGCGGTCCTTGACCTTTATACTCCCGGCCGAAGTCCGCCTCCTTGGATCGACCCATTCCCGTGAGTGGTATGGCCCGACCCTCGGGAGCCGCCACAGGACCCCCCCCCAGAACCAGAGGCACGAAACGCACCGGTGGTCGCACTAGTCGACCGAACCGTGTACGGTACCCGTCCGACGGGCGGTCTGGCGGGGGCACAGCTGGAGGGACAACCGGGGGGGCTGGCGGGGGCACTGCTGGAGGGACAAACAGGGGCGGAGAAGGGGGTACAAATACCGGTCGAGATGAGGGGATCGGCAGGTGCGGTGTTGGAGGCACTTGTAAAGGGGGGCGCCCGCGCGGCCGAGGCTGTGCAACCCGCACCGGCTGGTCAATGTCCAAGTGCGCTGGCTTGAAGCGATTAATTGACACGGCCTACGGTTGGCCCCCCATGTCCAACACAAAAGTTGTCTCACCGTGCTTCAGCACCTTGAAAGGGCCCTCATAAGGTCTCTGAAGCTGTGCTCGATGGGCGTCGCCGCGGAGAAAAACGTAGGCACAATCCCGAAGGTCCAATGGGACGTGCGGGTGGAACGTCCCATGGTGAGACGTAGGGACGGGTGCCAGTTTTCCCACTCGCTCACGAAGGCGCTGTAGGGTGGACGAGGACGGTTCCTCCTGCCCCGGCGACGAGGGCACGAACTCCCCGGGCACGGTGAGCGGCGACCCGTAGACGAGCTCGGCTGATGACGTTGCGAGGTCCTCCTTGGGTGCCGTCCGGATGCCTAATAAGACCCACGGCAGTGCGTCCATCCAATCGGGGCCGGAGAGTCGTGCCTTCAACGCAGCCTTGAGCTGCCGGTGGAACCTCTCCACCAGGCCGTTAGCCTGCGGATGGTAGGCCGTGGTGTGGTGAAGCCAAACCCCTAACAGCTCAGCCATGGCTGACCACAACTCAGAGGTGAACTGTGGTCCCCGGTCTGATGTAAGGTCCACCGGCACCCCAAAGCGTGCGATCCAATTTGCAGCCAACGCTCGAGCACACGTGGCCGTGGACGTGTCGGTCAATGGTATGGCCTCTGGCCACCGGGTGAACCTGTCAACCACCGTGAGGAGGTGAGTAATGCCCCTTGAAGTCGGGAGGGGACCCACAATGTCCACGTGCAGGTGGTCAAATCGGCGGTTTGGCAGACCGATTTGCTGGAGAGGCGCCCGGACGTGGCGCTGGATCTTCGCCGTCTGCCACGCGACGCAGATGCGGGCCCAATTGCCAACCTGCTTGCGGAGACCGTGCCACATGAACCGTGTGGCCACCAGTGCGACTGTCGTCCGGATGGATGGGTGAGCCAACCCGTGGATTACATCGAAAATCAACGCGTCGGCCACCCGGTTTTCTTTCCCCTCCACGAAACGGATGGAGGTTGTGTACTCTGAAATGTACGCCAACTGACGCTGTTGTCGGGCGGACCACGGGTCTGCAACCTCCATCCGTTTCGTGGAGGGGAAAGAAAACCGGGGTCACCAATGTAGTGGGCCAAGTAGGCCGAAATAACGACAAGTAGTCAAGGTTAACGAAAGTGTGTTTACTGTATCTCTGGAACTCCAAAAGGGAATGAGAGTCATGCGGTCCTTGACCTTTATACTCCCGGCCGAAGTCCGCCTCCTTGGATCGACTCATTCCCGTGCCGAGGGGTCGTGAGTGGTATGGCCCGACCCTCGGGAGCCGCCACATCCTTGTCTTTAATCTTTACTTTAGGTTTTAGAGATACAGCGTGGAAACAGGCCTAAGGCCCACCGAGTCCACACTGACCAGTGATCACCCTGTACATTAGCACTATCCTACACATGGGGCAATTTTCATAATTTGTAGAGCAAGAGAAAAATAGAAGTGATAAACTAAGGAAGAAAATATACATTTACAAAATAAAGTATCTTTAAAATGTAGCTGCTGCTGTATTCAAGGGTTCCTACCAACATAAGCACCAACGAATTACATTTCAAAAATGAAAATCAGCTTTTTATTGACATTTTAATGATTTAAAATGGCTTGACCTTTAGAATTTGAGCTTAGAAGGGGTGGCAAAAATGGAGGCAAATTTGGATAATTGGCTTTTGTTTCAATTAAAGAAATGCCTGCCTCGACATGATATTTAAAGTGGGAAATGTACTCAGCGCTATCCACACTTTCTGCAGTTAAAAGTGTTCAAAGTTTCACTCTGATTTAGAAGTGGAATATAATCTTCATTGCAGAGGTGGCAGTGACATCCATGAAGACCTACAGTATGTAACTACCCCTGGTGATTGATGTTACGAACGTGCATTTAACGGCAGTTGTCAACAATGCCTTCTTGTGCACTGCCGTGATCGATCGGCTGTGGAGGGTGTGCTTTTAGTTAATATGCTCATTCCCCCCCCTTCTCCAAGATTGACTGTGCAGCTGTCAAATTTGGCAGGCGCTGTATAACTTTTGATTACTTTGCTTCAATCTCACTCATTCGGGCAATTTCTTGCTGAGAGACAACTACGTGACAATTTCCTTCATAATCTGTCTTGTGGTTCGATGGATAATAACATGCTCCGTTCATCCTTTGACCCTTTCCTGCACTCACCCCTCTTGACCTGTAAGTTAACCACCCCACACCCCCCCACCCTCCCATCCAACAGGGTTAAAATCGATCGATACCAGCAATTTAAGCAGAAGCGGACATCGACTATCATATCATATCATATCATATATATACAGCCGGAAACAGGCCTTTTCGGCTCTCCAAGTCCGTGCCGCCCAGCGATCCCCGTACATTAACACTATCCTACACCCACTAGGGACAATTTTTACATTTACCCAGCCAATTAACCTACATACCTGTACGTCTTTGGAGTGTGGGAGGAAACCGAAGATCTCGGAGAAAACCCACACAGGTCACGGGGAGAACGTACAAACTCCTTACAGTGCAGCACCCGTAGTCAGGATCGAACCTGAGTCTCCGGCGCTGCATTCGCTGTAAAGCAGCAACTCTACCGCTGCGCTACCGTGCCGTGCCGACTACGAAGGTTGGGCAGCAGTGAACAAAGAGGAAAAACAAATTAAATTAAATATTTCTGCAATTATAATTATTAGAGGGAGAAAGAAAAAGAAGTCATTCTTTACAAGACAACTTACCACAAAGAACAAATCCTGTAGAGTTTGCATGTAAACTTTGCGTAGATCTTCCATTTAGATACTCTTTCCTTGAAAATGGATCACATAGCACTATTTCTTTTAGGGCTATCAAACTAAAATACATGTTCACCTACCCCTTCCATCTGCCGATGAAACCGCCCTCACTTGTATCCATCCACCTTTCACTTTCCAGGCTTTGTCTTCCCCCACCTCCCTTTTCCAGCTTCCCTCCCCCCCCCCCCCCCCTATTCCAATCAGTCTCAAGAAAGATCCTGACCCGAAATGTCACCTGTCCCTGCCGAGATACTGCCTTATCCATCGAGTTTCTCCAGCACTTTGTGATTTGCTCAAGATTCCAGTAGTTTCTTGTGGCTCTGTGATAAAGAATTCAACCTGGAGTAAATCAAATCTGCAACATTTTCTGCAAGAAATCATGTTAATTGTACAATAGGACCATGCCCTTATCGAGTCATACAGCATGGAAATAGGCCCTTTGGCCTAAGTGGCCCACACTGAACAACATGTACCATCTACACTAGTCTTATCTGCCTGTGTCTGGTCCATATTCCTCTAAACCTGTCCTATCCATGTACCTGTCTAAACATTGCGATAGTACCTGCCTCTACTACCTCCTCCAGCAGCTTGTTCCATACATCCACCATCCTTTGTATGAAAACATTACCCCCTAGGTTCCTATAAAATCTTTCTCCCCTCACCTTAAACCTATGTCCTCTGAGTTCTCGATTCCCCAACTCTGGACAGGAGACTCTGTTTGTCTAGCCGATCTATTTCTCTCATGATTTTGTACACCTCTGTAAGAAAACCCATAATTCTCCTGCACTCCAAGGAATACAGTCCTAGCCTGCTCAATCTCTCTCTATAGCTTAGGCCCTTGGGTCCTGGCAACATCCTCGTAATTCTTCCGAATGAAATGCACGTCAGCATATATATACGCTCCCAACTTCCGATGTTCATTTACAGACATCAGTCATTGTGCAGGGCTGTTTTCTGACTTACAACAGAGCTTCCAGGTCAAGAAAACCACTGGCAGTCACCAAGAAGCAAGGAGGATAGCTCACAATGTCCTCCATTCAGGCATTTACAGACCTCCTTATCCAGCAGCTGCAGAAATCAGAGATCGGGTCACTGGACACGACTCCCACACTCCTGAATGCTCAACTTTTCCTAAAGCTAACAGCTGGGGCCCTTTCATTAACTGATGTCTGGTGTAAACAACTTAATGGGGATTCACAAGAACGTGTACTTGTTGGCACCCTGAGCAAAACCAGTGGTCCCCACCTGAAATGCCATCTATCCATTCCCTCCACGGATGCTGCCTGACCTGTTCACTTCCTCCAGCACTTTGTGTTACTTAATGAGGGGGGTTTTGTGGTCATTCTGCCAGTCGCCATATTGAGTGGGAGCTTCAAACAGGCATTGAGCGGATTGCAGGAATTCATAAGTCATTAGAGCAGAATTAGGCCATTCAGCCCGTTGAGTCTACACCGCCATTCAATCACGGCTGATTTATCTTTCCCTCCCAACTCCATTCTCCTGCCATATCATATCATATCAGCCGGAAACAGGCCTTTTCGGCCCACCAAGTCCGTGCCGCCCAGCGATCCCCGTACATTAACACTATCCTACACCCACTAGGGACATTTTTTACATTTACCCAGCCAATTAACCTACATACCTGTACGTCTTTGGAGTGTGGGAGGAAACCGAAGATCTCGGAGAAAACCCACGCAGGTCACGGGGAGAACGTACAAACTCCTTACAGTGCAGCACCCGTAGTCAGGATCGAACCTGAGTCTCCGGCGCTGCATTCGCTGTAAAGCAGCAACTCTACTGCTGCGCTACCGTGCCGCCATCTCCCCGTAACCTTTGACACCCGTACTAATCAAGAACCTGTCAATCTCTGCTTTAAAGATGCTCAATGACTTGGCCTCCACCGCTGTGTGTGAGGCTTTTTAGAGCGGATTTTCAGCTTGAAACCTAGTCATGTCTTTTAATATATGATTGTTCCACCACCCAACTCCATCTTATCCATTGGCTTACGTATTCTAAACTGATGAATCAGATCATACTTTAATCTCTAAGGAATAGAGTTAGGTAAATCCTTACATTGCATCCCTTTTAGTGCTATTCTGATCAACTAATCAGCATCCCTCTGCAGAGCCTGTATATTTATTCATTGATAAAAGAAATATCAAAATATTTTCTTTAGGTTGGTACCAGGAACTGTGGAGAAACAGAATAATGTCAGTGTCTGTGACAAAAATTCCCCCCCCGCCTCCCCCACAAGAAAGGATGGCTCTTTACCTGAAAGTTTGATAGTTAGCGCCAAAGCTAGGTATTGTACGATTAACATTATGTGTAAGTGTGTGAACAAAACTCCACTTGCAGCAGGATCTGGAACTTGTTTGCCCCAGATGTATAAAGCAGCTGGTAAAACACACTTTAGTTTAGTTTAGTTTACAGATACAGCTTGGAAACAGGCCCTTTGGTCCACCGAGTCCGCACCGACTAGCGACCCCCGCACATTAACACTATCCTACACACACTAGGGACAATTTTACATTTTATGCCAAGCCAATTAACCTACAAACTTGTATGTCTTTTGAGTGTGGGAGGAAACCGAAGATCTCAGAGAAAATGGGGAGAATGTACAAACTCTGTACAGACAGTACCCACCATTGGGATGGAACCCGGGTCTCTGGCGCTGCAAGCGCTGCAAGGCAGCAACTCTACCGCTGCGCCACTTTGCCGCTCTCAAAGGGATATTGGTCAAAGTGTTCAGAAAGCATAGGGGCATCATCTTCCTGTATGCAGCATGTCTGAAGAGTCTTAATCCGAAACATCAGCTATTCCTTTTCTCCAGAGACGCTGTCTGACCTGTTGAGTTACTCCAGCTTTTTATGTCTATCTTAAACCAGCATTCGCAGTTCCATCGTACACATGTATCTTTTTAAATCTTACCTTATTTGAATTTGTCATACTTCGATGTCATCTACTTTATGTGCCCATCAAGTGCTCAATAAAGGATTCAGCTCATGTCAAAAGGACAAAATTGAACTAATTTAGTTAGACTGATAGAGATTGAGAGAACCCAATAATTCAAATTGAGAAATGCAGAGATGATATAATTACAAGCAGGATGTTTATCTGTTTGTTCATCTGCCCTCTGGTCGACGTTTCAGGTCGATCAAATCCCGAACAAACAGACTTAAGAACAGTTTTTACCCCAGGGCCATACGAGAACTGAACACTACCTTTGCACTAGGCAACACCGTTAAAAAATCTTGTACTTAATATAATTGTATTTAATTGTATTTATGTATTTATTTGTTTTTGCATTTATTGCATATATGTTTGTACGCACCGTCAGGATTGGCTATTTTTAAATTTCGTTGTACTCGTTGCAATGACAATAAATGAATATTATTATTATTATTATTATTATTATTATTATTATTATTATTATTATTATTATTATTATTATTATTATTATTATTATTATTATTATTATTATTATTATTATTATTATTATTATTATTATTATTATTATTATTATATTAATATTATTATTATCAATAGAAAATGAATGTAAATGAGACCAGGGATCAGAGAGAGACCTTACGCTGTGTGTTGATACACTACATTGAACAGACTCAAAGTAAAACTAATTATTGTCAAAGTATGTACGACCTTTGAAAAATATCTGGGCAATCATCCGTTTCAAAGCACGTTTGATAATTGATACAGGAACACTCAATTGCTCAGCGTAGTGCTTCTTCTGTGATATGTCATCTTGAATGTGGTGCAGTGGACAACACAATCAAATGTGAGCACATCAAAATGAAAGCAGCTTGGTGCTTGTTAATGTTCAGGAGGATGAAACGATCTTTACCTTGTGATTGAAGTAGAGTCACTTATGTTCATGTTCATCAGAGATAGCAGCAGAATTTGGGCATTCGACCCATCATGTCTACTCTGCCATTCACTCATAGCTGATCATGGCTTTCCCTCTTAACCCCATTCTCCTTCCTTCTCCCCATAACCCCTGACACCCGTACTAATCAAGAAACTATCTAGCTGTGCCTTAAAAATATCCATTTACTTGGCCTCCTGTGACAATGAATTCCACAGATTCACCACTCTCTGACCAAAGAAATTCCTCCTCATCTCCTTCCTAAGGGAACATCCTCTGGTCCTAGACTCTCCCACTAGTGGAAACGTCCTCTCCACGTCCACTCTATCCAGGCCTCTATCCATGTTGAGAGAAATCAGCTCGCAAAGGATTAAACACTCTCAAAATGAACCAGGTGGCACGGCGGTGCAGTGGTAGAGCTACTGCCTTGCAGCGCCAGAGACCCGGGTTCTATCCTGACTATGGGTGCTGTCAGTGTGGAGTTTGTACGTTCTCCCCGTGACCTCTGTGGGGTTTTTTTCTGAGATATTCAGTTTCCTCTCACACGCCAAAGATGTACAGGTTTAGACAATAGACAATAGACAATAGACAATAGGTGCAGGAGGAGGCCATTCGGCCCTTCGAGCCAGCACCGCCATTCAATGTGATCATGGCTGATCATTCTCAATCAGTACCCCGTTCTTGCCTTCTCCCCATACTCCGCTATCCTTAAGAGCTCTATCTAGCTCTCTCTTGAATGCATTCAGAGAATTGGCCTCCACTGCCTTCTGAGGCAGAGAATTCCACAGATTCACAACTCTCTGACTGAAAAAGTTTTTCCTCATCTCCGTTCTAAATGGCCTACCCCTTATTCTTAAACTGTGGCCCCTTGTTCTGGACTCCCCCAACATTGGGAACATGGGGAGAAGGCAGGAACGGGGTACTGATTGAGAGTGATCAGCCATGATCGCATTGAATGGCGGTGCTGGCTCGAAGGGCTGAATGGCCTACTCCTGCACCTATTGTCTATTGTCTATTGTTTCCTGCCTCTAACGTGTCCAACCCCTTAATAATCTTATACGTTTCGATAAGATCTCCTCTCATCCTTCTAAATTCCAGTTTAAAGGGTAATTGGCTTGGTTATCAATGTAAAATTGTCCCTAGTGTGTGTCGGGTAGTGTTAATGTGCGGGGATCACTGCTCGGTGCGTACCCGATGGGCCGAAGGGCCTGTTTCTGCGCTGCATCTCTAAAACTAAAACTGAAGGTGTGTGGGTTAGATTCAGGAGGAAGACTAAGCATTCAGTCTGGTTCAAAAGGAGCCCACCAATGCATGCAGTGATCACACTAGAATAAACTCTCCCCACACAGTGCAGTGACAGGTGAAAAGACCATGTTTGTGCCATGGGGAGACTACACATTCACAGTAGTCACCACCACAAATGGCCAAGCTCCAGGTCCAGAGAGCAGGAGGGAAGTCACTGGACAAGACGTCAACTTCTTCGGTATTGCTGGAATGCAAAGTTATTGCAGGGTGCTGACGTGGGAAAACAGACACAATCCTAATTATTTATAACCCGTCAGAGTTTAACTGCAACTGGTGTGGATTTTTGGAGGAATTATTACTCAGTAAAGTGAATTTAGTTTGGCAAGAGTGATTATTGAATATATTTTCTGTTACAAAATATATTCAATGATGAGAAACCAGCGAGATGGTGCTGGAAGGTGGTGAGTCTTTGCGTGCTTTTCCCAGAGAAGGATCTATTAACATCTACAGCAATTGCTCTACTCTTTCAAATCTCTTTTCTACCTGCAAATCCAGCACCTTTTTTAAAATGTTCTAATTACATCTTCACTTTGTCCACTTCATTGTTTGTACTACCTTGTGTTCTACCTGTTGTAGTGGAGTTTGACTTGATTGTATTCATAGTATCATCTGAAGTCAGTATGACTGACTCGAAGCATCCCTCTGAAGAAGACTCCTGACCCTCTGAGTTACTCCAGCATTTTGTGATACTCCCGACCCAAAAAGTCAACTATCCATGTTCTCCAGAGACGCTGCCTGACCCGTAGTTACTCCAGCACTTTGTGTCTTCTTTAATATACCAGCATCTGCAGTTCCTTGTTTCTGTAGTTATCTGATCTGTTTGGATAGCATGCAAAATGAAGCTTTTCATTATAGCTCGGTACACCAACAATAATTAACCTAAACCTAAACCAATTCAAAGACAATTTTGTCAATTGAATATAAACAGATTGCTGCTACTCAGTTGGCTACACGTCAGGAGTATTTCCATTTCTCTGTAACTCTCACTTCAACATACCCAGTTTTCTGCCCACCCTCACACGTTTACCCCAGAGCAGAGGATTCTAAAACTACATGTCATAGGCTTAAGGTGAGCGCGGAGAGATTTAAAGGGAGCTCAGGAGCAACTTTTTCACTCTAATGATCATCTTTATCTGGAATGAACTGCCAGAGGAGGCTACAGAAGTGAATATAATTACTACTTTTAAAAGACACTTGGACAGATATATACATCGGAATGGTTTAGAAGGATTCAGACAAATGGGATTAGGCCAGTAGGCCAACTTGGTCGGGTTGACAAGGTGGGAGTGTTTCCATGCTGTCTAGCTCAATGATTCTATGACACCATCATCATCCTTTGGACAAACTCTCCACATGTGAATTCTTTGTTTTTCCAGCAGCAGCGTCCAATACAAATTGCCGCCTGCACTGAAGGTACATTCTTCATCACAGGGAACGTGAAGTCCAACGGGAATTAGCTGGTGAACACAGAGCCCAGGAGAATTTCTAATGCAGGTGGAACATTTTTAATGCACTGCAAGGACAATTTGTACAGAACATTTCCTCGGGAGAGCTAGTAAATTGGGTCAGCTTCAGAAGTCATCAGAGAATAAGTTATTCTTGAGTTACTGAATTACCTATTGCTGAAGTGCAAAGGATAGTCAAGAGTCACCACTACATTTTTTATACTGGTGTCAGTGTCATAAAGCTGTGTAGAATCAGTCCCATGCCAATCTTTCTGGACATCCACACTAATGCATGCCCTCATAAGCTCCATATCCTTCTATACCTTACTTATTTAAATGCCTGACTAAATGCATCTTAAATGTAGTGATTAGATCTGACTCCACTATCTCCCCTGACAATGTTTCAAATATGAACCACTCTCTGCATAAAAAAAACCTATCCCTCAAATCGCCTTTAAAACTCCTTCCTCTCAGCTTAAAACAATACCGCTGCAACAGGAGAAATTCTGACTATCTACGCTATCAATGCCCCTCATAATCTTGTCTACCTTTATTAGGTAACCCCCTCAGATGCCCAGCAGTCCTTCCAGGTGAGACAGAGGTTCACTTGCAACTCCACTAACCTCATTTACTGCACCCGGTGTTCCTGATGTGGCCTCCTGCACATCGGCGAGATCAAGCATAGACTCCGCGACTATTTCACTGAATGCTTGCGCTCGGTCCATCAAGGCCTACTAGATCTCCCGGTTGATAACCATTTTAACTCCCCCTCCCTTATCCATACTGACCTTTCCGTCTTGGGCCACGCACAAAAACTGGAGGAACAGTGCCTCATATTCCCTCTGAGTAGCTGGCGACTCAGCGGTATGAACATTGAGTTCTCCAATTTTACATAACTAAACCACTCCCTCCCCATTCTCCACCCAGTGTGTACAGCGACAGAGGCAGACACAGAAAATGCTTGATGTCCTTACTAATTAAGAAACTTTCTGTTACCACTTTAAAAATACCCAATGACTTGGCTTCCACAGCCATCTGGAATACTGTGTGCAGTTTTGGTCTCCAAATTTGAGGAAGGATATTCTTGCTATTGAGGGCGTGCAGCGTATGTTTACTAGGTTAATTCCCGGAACGGCGGGACTTTCATATGTTGAAAGACTGGAGCGACTAGGCTTGTATACACTGGAATTTAGAAGGATATGAGGAGAGCTTATCGAAACGTATGAGATTATTAAGGGGTTGGACACGTTAGAGGCAGGAAACATGTTCCCAATGTTGGGGGAGTCCAGAACAAGGGGCCACAGTTTAAGAATAAGGGGTAGGCCATTTAGAACTGAGATGAGGAAAAACTTTTTCAGTCAGAGAGTTGTGAATCTGTGGAGTTCTCTGCCTCAGAAGGCAGTGGAGGCCAATTCTCTGAATGCATTCAAGAGAGAGCTGGATAGAGCTCTTAAGGATAGCGGAGTCAGGGGATATGGGGAGAAGGCAGGAACGGGGTACTGATTGAGAATGATCAGCCATGATCACATTGAATGGCGGTGCTGGCTCGAAGGGCCGAATGGCCTCCTCCTGCACCTATTGCCTATTGTCTATTTGTGGCAATGAATTCCACAGATTCACCAGACCCTGGTTAAAGAAATTCCTCCTCATCTATAATCTAAAGGTACGTCCTTTTATTCGGAAGCTTTGTCCTCAGGTCACAGAGAGTACACAAAATGTGGCCTTATCAATGTCTTGTGACATGTCCCAACTCCTGTTGTCAATACTCTGACCGATGAGGGCAATGAAAAATATGGCCCAGGCATCTTTTCTGGGTGTCCAGTTGCATTACCATTGTTGAGTCCTCCACCAACATCATCCAGTGCAGCTCATGTAGTACTTGCTTCAGAAGCAGTGCTAAGGTTGGGATCTGTTGCAAGAGTGCCTCGCCTTCTGCCTCCTCAAACACACTCCTCCGTCCATGAGTTTCAAGGAGGTCATGCAATGGAACGTTCACTACTTGCTGGTAAGAGTGCAGTCCCAACAACAATGGGTGATGAAATAATTGGATCGAGTCGTATACAACACTGAAACAGCCCATCATGTCTATGTATCAAGTGATACTATCAAGTATCAATCTATACTAATCTATTTTCCTGCACTCAGCCTTTAATTTTTCCCGCCATGGCATATCACATGCTCATTTAAGCATTGATTAAATGTTGTGGGAGTCTTGCCTCTGCCACCCATTCAGGCAATGCATTTCAGATTTTCTCTGGGTGACAAATTTCTTCCACAAATCCCCTTCTATTCTTCCTTCCTTTGGCTTAAATCTATGCCCTTTGGTTATTGACATTCCCTGCCATGGCCAAAGGTTTCCTCCTATTTATGTTCCAGAGTCGACGTGGCTATAACTAATACCTACACTGCTGTCATGTTGCCCCCTCAGCTCCTGCTTCTCCAAGGAAAACAAACCCTACCTGTCCAGACTCTCCTCCAGAATTGAAATGCTCCACGCAAGGCCACATCCTGGTACATCTTCTCATCGCCCTCTCCAGTGCAATCACATTCTTCCAACAAATGTGGAGACCAGAAATGTACTCCGTACGACAGATGTACTCAAGGACGGCAAGGTGGCTCAGCGGTGGAGTTGCTGCCTTACAGCGCCAGAGACCCAGGTTTGACCCTGACATGGAGTTTGTACATTCTCCCTGAGACCGCGTGGGTTTTCTCTGGGTGCCCAGGCTTCCCCCCACACTCCAAACACGTGGAGGTTTGTAGGTTAATTGGGTTCGGTCAAGATTGTAAATGATCTCTAGTCCGTAGGATCGTGTTCGTGTAGGGCGTGCTCCCTGGTTGGCGCGGCCTTGGTGGGCAGTACGGTCTGTTTCCCCATTGTATCTCGAAACTAAACTAAACTTAAACTAAATGTGGTCTAACCAATGGATTCCACAGTTGTACCATAAACACCCTGCTCTTTAATTCTATGCCTTGTCCAATAAAATGAGTTGCATGCAATCTTACACAATTATCTACCGTGTCAATGCATGCACAAATTCTTAGACAGGTGCACCAAAGTCTCTCTGTTCATGAGTAACTGTTAAGAACCCTATCATTCATTGTGTACATCTTATCTATATTAATCTTTTCAAAATGCATCACCAGGATTAAACTTCTGCGATCAGATTGCTCTTCCAAAAAGTTACTCTGAACAGAATGGGCTGAATTACCTTCTTCGGTATTGTACGATTCCATGTTTCAATGAAGGTAGATACAAAATGCTGGAGTCACTCAGCGGGTCAGGCAGCATCTCTGGAGAGAAGGAATGGGCGACTTTTTCGGTCGAGATCCTTCTTCAGTCTGAAGAAGGGTCTCGACCCGAAACGTCGCCCATTCCTTCTCTCCAGAGGTGCTGCCTGACCCGCTGAGTTACTCCACCATTTTGTGTCTACCTTCGATTTAAACCAGCATCTGCAATTTTCTTTCCCACACACCATGTTTCAATGAAATTGGTTTCAGGAAACAAAGTTTCATTTCTTTGATGGTAAAAAATATATACCCAGTAAAGAAATTCAGAAGGCCAAGAATCTTGCTGAGAGAGCAAAGCTTGCATTATACAGGAGGCAGTGGCTGAAAACTGACAAGAGATATATATGTATATTTTTCTGGAAGCAAGATAGCATGTTGCTATTAAATCTCCATTCGTTTCTCAGTACCAATTCTGTGCGACACAAAGAAACCATTGACAATTTATATACCAATTGGAGCCACAACGTTGGAAGTTGGTCAATCAGTAAGAATTCCAGGAAAGCCAACTCCAGAATAATGCCACATTTATTAAGAACGGAAAGCAAAATAAATAAAAGACAAACTGAAGCAGCAAAGAAACAGTTAAAATGCAAGTGCAAATATCCCTCTTGTACACAGCAACACAGAAAGCACAAAGAAATCTTTGGTTTGTAATCGACAGGTCTGTACAGTAAATAGTCCCAAATCTTAGCATTTACATTGGCATTTTTCATAAATAAAGTAGAAAAATAGATCAATGCACGAAGAGGTCATGTACTTTAAAGATTTCAGAAAAAAAGGCAGAGATTTTTTTTTGTAAAGTTTTTTTATCTGAACAAAAGCTAAACTTTAAAAATAATAACACATTATATTTGCTTACACATCTTCCATGGGAAGAGATCAAAGGCATAATTTGAGCATCATTTAATTGAACAATAGAATAACTTGGTTGGTTTCTCCCTCTATGTCAGACACAGAAATATCTCCACAATCCTTATTGCTTTGATTTGAACTCCAGGTGCTCTGCAGCAGAGGTGGAGGAATTAGTAACTGACTGTAATCTACCTGAAAGCTTTACATTGCGTGACTGTTATCTAGGCAGATAGCTGCGTGTTCACATCCAAAATATAAGTTTGCGTTGCCTTGACAAATATTTCCCAAGTGCTTCAAAGTCCACGTCAAATCCATTCATCCGGGAGTATTTTCAGCTTCGAAGCAAAACCACATTCAAACCCATTCAAAATCAACAGGCATTCAATAACCTTTTTTTTATTTAAGGTGGAAAGTTTACTTCTAAAATTACATAAAGGAAGATCATTGCAACAATAGTTGAAACACTCGGATTGCAGCCAATAAGTAGAAGATACCTCGGCTGTGGATTGCTATCAGGTAATGTCATACCTGTAATTTACAGGTAATGTTAGTTGTGGGGTGCCACATTTCATCCAACTGCTGCTGTATAAATAGATGAAGTATGCTTATAAGTCTAACACTTAGGCATGAGAGATGTAGATTGGTAAAAGTTAACTTATGGCAGATTGCTATTACTAACCCCAGATAGGAAGGGTAACCTGTTTCCATCAGTATTAATCCACATCAGTAACACATGGGCAGTCCCGTAAATTTTCCTTTTATCGCTGTCCTGGTTTGAAGACAGATTTTCATTTTTAAATTCCCTATTCTCTCCAAATGCCACATAGTATTCGGATAGAGTCAGATTGGTTACCCTATCCCTGAATGAGTAGAGTTAATTCAATAGAACCGCAATAAGAAGGAGGTGGTGAATTTTCTACCAGATGAATTTTCTCTGAGTAAGATTTTAAGCCTCCATTCACCAGCTTATAGCATCCCTCTGCTCTGCCCTGGTGGGAGGTTGGCGGGTGGAGAGCTGGGGGAGAGGACGGAGAGGTGGAATGGCGGAAGGATAGCGAGGAGAGAACTAATTTGGGATTCTTCCTCTTCTGCTATAGTCAGTGGATAACAAGATTTCCAAATCACTCTGAAGTTGGAATTTTCAGCAGGCATGCTGGCAAAATGGCAATTTATGATGTGATCCAATTTACGAAGGCTAAGTTATTTCATTTGCCAATAAAGTTCATATCAACTTTCTCTTGTCAGTCTGAACATTATAAGTTGAGGGGAAAAGAAACCCTATATTTACAAAAATACAGTAAAAACTCCTAATACATTGCACCAGAGAACCCATCCAACAATGACACTGACCAGTCACTTAAGTGACCACTGCATGCCGGGTGAGGTTTATGTGCAAACAGTTTCAACCTTTCTTTACATACAACCTCCATCTGTTAATCAACCGTTCTCTTTTGTAGGCTCCAGCTGTGTTGAAGCTTAGTAATTTTAAATGCAATAGACCAGATGCAAACATGGAACTACAGCAATGAGCTTTACTCAGGAGCTGTGTTGCACAGTCCCAACACATTGCATCACTCCCTATTAGAAGGAATCAGTTGGCAAACTCTTTCCTCATGTTTAAAGCCAGTATTTTTTTGACTGACTGAACTTGATAAACAGCCTTTTAAAATTGTTCAGTGCCTTCCTGTCATTTTGCGATCATTGTCTATCGACTACAGAAAAAGCACTATTAAGATTTATAGATCTATACTGAGGAACAATGCCAGCTGTCTATAAAGTCTATAAAGGTCACTAAATACCTCCTGAAATCCTTCGCCCACATCGAATTTTGGTACGGCCAGACAATGCCTCATTAGCACCACAATCCATTCCATTTCAAGAGAGAACAGTTAATCCCCAAAGCTATCAATCAGCCGTGGCAAAAAATTGATTAACGGTTCAAACATTTTCCCTGCTTACACACAAAGTGTGGTGGGTGCATGGAACAAGCTGCCAGAGGAGGTAGTTGAAGCTGGGACTATACCAATGTTCAACAAACAGTTAGGTAGGTAATTGGTAGGACAGGTTTCGATAGATATGGACCAAATGCAGCCAGGTGAGATTGGTGTAGCTGGGACATGTTGGCCGGTGTGGGCCTGTTTCCACGCTGTATCACTCTATGACTCTACACTTTGAGCCTCGCTCATTTCTCTTAAGGAGATTTTTTACAATCCACTTAAAAAAATATGTGTACCATAAAAAGGAGTTGTGTCTGGACAAGCTCCCTCTCATTGGAAAAGCTAATGGTATTTCAATATCTTTTTCTCCTTGGTCCTTGAGCCATCGTGTCCCAGTGCATGATGGTAGCAGAAGGAAGCGCAGTGCAGTAGCACCAAATCTTTCACGAGGGCTTGGAGAATGGTTAACCAAATCCGCCCTCTGTATCCTCATTGTATCCGTTATTCACAAAGGTCTGCTTTATTGCATTACTTATTGCTCAGTCCTTGTTATTCTATGCATATCAAAAATTCCAAAGTAAATTATAATTAATGTAATCGATCAATTGAAACCCCTCCAGTACAGAATATATAATTAGATTCACTTAATAAGATGAAGAGCTTGTTGAGCTCCTGTAAGAAAAAGGGAAGAGCATGCATTTATACAAAAACTTTCCATGTCTTTGTGACGTCAGGTGGTGCAGCGGTAGAGTTGCTGCCCTACAGTGCTGGGGACCCGGGTTCGATCCTGACTACGGGTGCTGTCTGTATGGAATTTGTATGTTCTCACCGTGACCTGCGTGGGTTTTCTCCGGGATCTCTGGTTGTCCCCCACGCTACAATTTGTAGGCTAATTGGCTTGGTCAAATTGTAAATTGTCCCTCGTGTCTGTAGGAGTGTTAATGTGTGGGGATCGTTGGTCGGCACGGACTCGGTGGGCCAAAGGTCCTGTTTCCGCGCTGCGTCTCCAATCTAAACTAAACTAACTGTTACAAAGAACTTCACAACTAATTAACTGTTTTTGAAGCATTGTTAATATTTTGATTTCATTGGAAAGCAAAGCTGAGCTGAATGTGAAACAGCTGGACAATGCACTGTCATAGTATGGTGCTACTTTACCAAGAACATCTGGAATCCCCAAATAGACACCACAGTGTCCTTCAGGTGTCATTGAAATAAGTGACGATCCTATCTGTCCCACAGATGTTGTCCAAGAGATAACGGTTAGCCAGGACATCAGGATAAGTATGATGAGGTTCCTTTGTGTCCATTTGGAAGGCAAACCAGAATTCTGTTGGTTGCTCCACAACAGCTTGGTAAATGGTTCATGGTGATGTTATAAGCCCTGGCTCACACTGACTGCACCAGGAAACATTCATGAAGCTCCCTGTGACGTTAATTCTCCATCCTACTCCCAATCTGACCTCTGTGTGGGAACATTGTTTGTACACGGTCCAACCTAAACACAAGGAGAGGACATCATCTTCTGTCTCAAGATGGTACAGCTATCCGGACTCAAGACAGAATTCTATAATGTCAGATAACCAGCATTTTCTGTTTGTATCAGAAGTGACCCACTCTGACATAATGATGTGTAATATTGCACCGTTTCTTTTGTCCTCACACATGCTGACGGACCTGCGAAGTAGTCCGAGCATTCTTGTATATTGCAGATATCCACCAACTGCTATGTTCTACAACTCACACGTGGTCCAACACACGTTTCCTGCACTCTGCTGTCCTCTTACCCTCCACTTGCCCTTCACCAGCTTTTCTGACACCTAAATAACCTTGATCTCATTAGACCATCAGTGATAGGAGCAGAATTGGGCCATTCGGCCCATCCAGTCTACGCCATTCAATCATGGCTGATCTATCTCTCCCTTCTTACCTCATTCTCCTGCCTTCTCCCCATAACCTCTGACACCTGTACTAATCAAGAATCTATCTATCTCTACCTTAAATATACCCACTGACTTGGCCTCCCACTGCCTTCTGTGGCAAATAATTCCACTCTATCACAGAGTCTCCATACTTTCACAGATATTTCCTTGGCTCTCATTTTTGCAACTTAAACCACAGTTGTTTCCTCACTTTCACAATTCTGATTGGGGCTGACGTTGTCGACCTCCCCGTGGTGAGCCCTGTCAACTGACCTCAGTCAGGCGAACGACAACAAACAGAGACAGCAGAAGCAGAAGCAGCTTCATAACTTCTGCTGCCTCAATCGCAAGAAGAAGACGAAGGCAATTCTGATTACGAATCAGAGACTTGAAACATTAACCCTGCTTCTCTCTCCATCGACTCTGCCTGACTTGCTGTTTGTTCCGGGCATTTTCTCATTTTATTTATAACTGACGATTATTCACAGCTGTTTGGAAATTACAGCAGACTCCATGGCTGAAGATCATGGAGCTCTCAACCCATGGGGAGAAATGGCAATAAGACGCATCTGAGGAATAGCTCATCATTTTCTCGCTCATTCACTTCAACCGCCGGGATGGCTGAGAGGAGGTGACAGAGGCAGGGTGGTGCAGCAATAGAGTTGCTGCCTTACAGCGCCAGAGACCCGGGTACAATCCTGACCACGGGTGCTGTCTGTATGGAATTTGTACGTTCTCCCTGTGACCTGCGTGGGTTTTCTCCGGGTGCTCTGGTTTCCCCCCAGACTCCAAAGAAGCACAGTTTTGTAGGCTGATTGGCTTGGTGTAATTGTAAACTGTCCCCTTTGTGTAGGACAGTGTTAGGGTGCGGGGATCGCTGGTTGGCGTGGAGCCAGTGGGCTGCACTGTTTCTCTAAACTAAACTAAACTAAAAACTACAACTAAGGAAATGACCAGGTGCTTGTTCCCCATCAGTAACTTCAGTGGAGAGAATCATCAAACAGATGTTCTCCCTCTGTTTGCATTCATTTTATAATTTGTTAACTTTATTTCTCAGCAACCAAACTGTCTTCAGTTAGGACACAATGTCTAGCAAACTGTACGAAATGAGTATTAATTAAATCATGCAGGCTATAGATTGGGTGACATTTTCACTCCCACTATCTTTTTTATCATCGAGTTCCATTCGCTATAAAACCTTATTACCCGTGAGATTGTGTACACGACACATTGCCTCTAATTGCCTTTACACCATGCAAATCTGGTTTTGAATAAGAAACAGATTCTACTCACATAGCAAATAAAAGCACTCTGACTACCACAACGCAATAATCCAGTCAGGAGGGTCGGGAAATGAAACGAGGAGACTGATGAAGCAAAGAATGCCGCCCAGACCCAATGGAACACGAAGTTTTGATTAATACATCGGCCTTGAGGAGAGTGGGAGTTGGATTGAAAGTGGTGGGATGTTGGCGGTGGAGAACGCCCCACAGTTGACGGGCTGGCGTTGACTTACAGTAAGATAGACACAATAGACAATAGACAATAGGTGCAGGAGGAGGCCATTCGGCCCTTCGAGCCAGCACCGCCATTCAATGTGATCATGGCTGATCATTCTCAATCAGTACCCCGTTCCTGCCTTCTCCCCATACCACCTGACTCCGCTATCCTTAAGAGCTCTATCCAGCTCTCTCTTGAATGCATTCAGAGAATTGGCCTCCACTGCCTTCTGAGGCAGAGAATTCCACAGATTCACAACTCTCTGACTGAAAAAGTTTTTCCTCATCTCAGTTCTAAATGGCCTGCCCCTTATTCTTAAGCTGTGGCCCTTGTTCTGGACTCCCCCAACATTGGGAACATGTTTCCTGCCTCTAACGTGTCCAACCACAAAATGCTGGAGTAACTCAGCGGGTCAGGCAGCATGACATCTCTGGAGAAAAAGAGTAGGTGACGTTTTGGCTCGAGACCCTTCTTCAGACTGAGGGTCAGGAGAGAGGGAAACTAGAGGTGTGAAAAGGTACAGGACAAATCGCAGCCGGCACTGATGACGCTAGAAAGTTGCAGCCCGCAATGGTCCATTGTTGGCTGTGGAAGAGGTGTTAATGAAGGGATGCAAACAGCAAAACTCGCAAGGTGACCAGGATGAGGGAGGGACGGGGAGAGAGAGAATGCAAGGGCTACTTGAAATCAGAGAAATCAATATTCATACTGCTGGGTTGTAAGCTGCCGGAGCGAAATATGAGGTGCACAGTATGTGTGTCCAGAATGAACTTCACTACCTGGGCTGTCTGGAATTCGTGGGATATTGAATAAGATGTGACACCAAATCACAGCTTGTTTCATCCCTGTCCCAACCAACTCCAATGGAAATGAAAAGCTAGGTGGGAAGAAAAAGAAAAAAAACTAATTTTACTCCACAAGTCACAATCTGCCCGCTTGCAACAATTCAACATTTTCTTCGTTTTATATTGTTATTTGGAATGGGTATCTTAACACGATCTGTGAAATTAATGTGCTCCATGATTGTAGAATGATTCATTTATGGTAGTCAATTCTATGGAAGACTTTGAATAGTCATTGTCTAAACCCATTAACTCCCTCTCTCTCTCTCTCTGCAGAGTTTGTCTGGCCTGCTGAGGTATCCAGTGCTTCCTATTTCAATTGAAGTAAGTAATTTAACAAAGGATTTTTTTCCCCTTCTATGGTCACTGTGGATAAGCCTGATGGCTCCAGACCATTCAACGACCGACAACCTTTTGAACAATTTCAATGAAATTGTTTTAAAAAAAAATCAAATTCAGAGCCAAGAGTTGTCATCAGCATGCCATAATTGGAGGAACAGCACCTCATATTTTGCTTGGGCAGCTTACAGACCAGCGGTATGAATTGGAGGAACAGCACCTCATATTTCGCTTGGGCAACTTACAGCCCAGCGGTATGAACATTGACTTCTCTAACTTTAGATAGTTCCTCTGTCCCTCTCTTCCCCTCCCCCTTCTCAGTTCTCCCATTATCTTCCTGTCTCTACCTATATCCTTTCTTTGTCCCGCCCCCTGACATCAGTCTGAAGAAGGGTCTCGACCCGAAACGTCACCTATTCCTTCTCTCCTAGATGCTGCCTGACCTGTTGGGTTACTCCAGCATTTTGTGATACCTTCAGCATGCCCAATGTTAACATTGGATATTGATGGTCGTGCTCAGGTTAATGTTGAATGCCATGTGACACTTTGTTGCCACAGCGTTGTGAAGTGACCATTCAGTCTGGGTTAGTGGCCATTTGTATGTCCTGCATTAATTGAATAAAATTCAATTTGGACTTGAGTAATATGTCACACACACTCAGTTTGGCTTTTTCGTACAATGCAGGAGGCAGTGTAACATATTCATGGAAACCACAAATCCAATAAGAAATGTTAACTTAAGAGTTTGTAGAAAATACTGAGATTTTCATGAACTTGAGCTCTTGGGTGACCCGACCTGTCAAGTTTTTTCAGCATCAAAACTCAATAAGCTCCCTGTTGGATCCAACTTTTTAAAGCATATGTTATTTGAAGTTGTTCAGCACAATAGTCTATCCGTTGCTGCTGTGAATCTTAATAAGCAGAATATTAATAGCACTCCACTGCGTCAATAAACCTATAATTTGATAAAAACAGAAGTCGTTTAACCGTTTAGCATCCCACAAATAAGGGCTTTGAAACCACAACCACTGGCAAATAAATACTCAACAGACTTCTGAGAAACTGCTCTCCCCTGTTGCTTCAGAGGAAGGGCTTTGCCAATTAAATTGCTCTCCTTATTGGATTATTCCTTCAGCTAAAATGGAAGAGGGAGAAGTATGAGGCAAATGTGCAAAATGTGAGCCTGCTGGTATCATAAGATCAAGTGATAGGAGCAGAATTAGGCCATTCGGCCCATCAAATCTACTCCACCATTCATTTATTTTCTTCCTTTCCAGACCTGATAGAGGATTCTGGATCCGGGAAGTTTACCCTCCACAGCCGCTGCCTGACCTGCTGAATATTTTCAGCATTTTCTGATTATATTCTGCTGGAAATGTGGATGGAGAAAAAGTATAAAGTATGGGCCTTGCAGCATCCCAAGCCCACGTCACTGTTCGTATGGACCACTGGCGATCAGCATTTTAATTCAACCAATTATTGCCTTATATTGTCACATAATATATTGACATCAATTGAACCAATGTCTACAATCTCCAAAAGGGAACATTTATGGGTTTCAAATATCTATAGAAAACAGAGAGAATAATATCAACAACATTAATTACAGCTAAGACCCCTTTCTGAGTCTGGAACTCCAGGAAAACAACCTTAGAGCCTGGGCAGTCGGCAGTGACCACTGCAATTACAGAGAGGTCTTTAGAAGTTGGATAGAAATCTCCAGTGCATTTCCAGCACCGACCATGGTCTGGGACTTCAGCAAAACTCCTCAGAACCTTGAATGACCCACAGGTACTGGAATATCAATACAAGTCTTCAGACACTTCATCTTCAATACAGCACCCATCCAAAGAATAAAAGTAACAGGTTAAACCAGTCAAGGGACCTGCAAACATTGAACTGAGAGTGACTGAGCTGAAATTGCCCATCAGGATCCCACTGACCATGGAACACTAGAGGTTAACACTTGGAAGATGGCTCCTTACACTGAGTCAGTTCCTTGTTTGACTGAGGTTCTGTCTATGAAAATATAGTTCTCGGAGAAAATGGGATCTAGGATATCCAGAAACGTTATCATTTTTCAATTTTCTCTCAGGGCACTATGAAATGAAGAGATTGATGAAAATGGACAGCGAGGCATGGAAGTATAAACACAGCACAGCCTGTGTGCCTGCTAACAACCTTAACCTTGCAGCATGTTATCAGGTCAAGATATTAATGGAGAAGCAACACATTCACCAAGTGTTGTTATCAAGTTTCATACCGTTCATAAAATGTACTCATTAGATTATAGTATTCTACTTAAAAGTCCATATTTTACAAATGTATTCACTCTGTGATTAGATGCATTGTAGAGAAATAACTGTTAAATAACTGCAGGACGTGACACAACCTGAAGAAATTCATGTGTGCAATGGTAACAATGCCCCTCTCTGCCTGCTGTTCAGAAGTTTTTTGCTTACATTTCGCAAATTCTACTTTATAATAGCAACTATTGAAACGTCCACGTCCTTGTGAGGTATGTGTAATGAGCTTGAAGTGAACATTGTAATTCATATAAGACCATTTGCTGTTGCTCTAGCAATCTCTCAAAGCATCGCGTACCAGCATCGGCCTTGGAAGAGGGGAATTATACCACTGGTCCATGCCTTTCTTTCAAATTCATGTAGCGTTTTACAAGCCAGGATCATATAAATTACAAATCTAATATCCTTTCTGTTCAGCAAACCTAAATTAACTCCATCATATGAAGAATAAAATTCAGATAAAGACATGGTCCCCGTTGAACATTGAGTTATATTTATATACCAAATAAATATGCCTCTTCCTCTTCCTCCTTACTTGCAGGTTTAACGTTTCAAAACCTTAAAGTTTCTTTTGAAACTCAAAATCCACTGCTCAGCTTCCAATATTGAATTCTACGTGTCAAATTTCAGAGAAGGTTTGAGGTTGGAATGACACACTCCTCAGAGTGACTTTGACACATTGGCAACTTACGGAAAGTACTTGAACATCAGCGATGAATTGGTCCGTGAGCTTATTTTGTCAATAAGTTTGAAAGGCCAGAATTAATCTCGCTGAAGCAATGACAACCCCTTTACAGTAGAAAAGGATCTGAAACTATCAAACTCTGTAACGCTCCTGATAATTCCATTCAGTCTCAGCACCTCTGCTGTTGACTGGACAAATACGCGGTGTAGCGAGCACGGTTCCTAGCAAGGCCCAGAGATCATTTAGGATAACCTCTGTGGAATTTGCTTCTGGAGCACTGATTCAGAGGAACTGAAATCCATCATCACATGGACAGAGTAGACCTTTACACCATCAAGCCTAACTTTGTGTCTTCTGGAGTCTGGAAGAGTGCAGTTATTTTATTTGGAGGTGAGGCTGCAATTTATAGATGGGCACAATGTAATACATATGATTTTACTGATGAGGTGGACAGGCCTGATATACCTCCTCAGATCCTGACCCTGATTTTTTCAGCAGGCCAAACTGTTTCCTGGCCAGAATCGCAAACCTTAAAACTGCAACACCAGGCAAAAGAACAACACAGTAAATGATCTGTACGGTTCAAACTTTCATTCAGTGGAGAATAAACAAGTAAATCCTTTTTTTTTGTTGTAAGTTGGCCATTTTTAAACCATCGGCCAAACTCCTCATGTCCTAACGTCCGCGGTGACGTTGCACGTTAAAATGGAGCTTCGCTGCAGAACTTTACAAAAAAAGGTGGGCACCATCCTTGAAATTGAGTTTTATCCATGGGAAGTGACAGAGTTCTATCCATGGGAAGTAACAGAGCCATCCTGTTAATCGGGAGTTCGCTGTAGACCACTTTCTCAATACAAGGTCGTCTCTTCCTTACTGAAGTTCTGTTTCTGTTTATGAATCTTGACGTATAATCACCATCACTGGTTGTCGCCAACGTTGACAGCAAAGTACTTACTTACAAAGTTCCAGCAAAGTACTTACTTTGTCCAGTTTCCACGTCCAAGCTCGCCCACGCCTGGTTATCTCTCGCTCAGTTTCATGCAGCAAGGAAGAGATGGGGCCATGAACTCATCCGGGCAAGGTTTGGCTTTCTAGAGAAACCCACCTACTTTAGGAAGATCTTCGGTAATGATGTTAGGATTTCCAAGATGTTCTGTCAGGAGAGAGGCAGGACCCATCTTTTGCTTTTGTAAATCCTTTATCTTTTGTATTAAAGGCAAGATTGTAACAGTTTGATGTGCAGCCATTTTGATTTCCATTGTGCCATTAGTCTTGAGTTACTGTACATTCTGTAATGACATATTTGTGGCTATACGTGTATACCAGGTCCATTTGCACACATCATTTGTGTCCTCATGATCTGGATGCTGCTGAGAATCTTCTTCTGATGTCCCATTAATGTTATTCCAAGTCTTCGGACATCCCTGTGATTGAGGGTGGCAAAGACAAGAGGGAGAGAGGAAAGACAATGAAAGGTTTACAACTCACAGCAGAGAGCTCAGAGATCACAACCGCTGTGAAACTTAATTACTCCATTAGATCCCACATCAATCTTTAAGTGGAGTATCAAAACCAGTGCAAAAACCGCTGGACACCGAGAACAATTCTATTCATTGCCAAATTCAACAGCAACACAGGCCCCAAATTTCCAAGGCATATGAGCACTGTGACAAAGTTCCCCCCATCTCACGGGAGGTTGATATACATATTTGATAAATACATTTCATAAAAGCAACATTTATCATAAAAGTAACATTTATCATCAATATGTCGCAGGCTGGACACCAAACGTGATATACAGGTGCTCCCTGGCTTACGATGCTTTGACTTGCGATTGTTCGACTTTGCGATGGTGCAAACGGCAGTGACCCGTGGCGAGCCGCCGCCTGCTTCCGGCCACGTGATCGCGTGTATTACTCTGCATTTCGACTTACAATATTTTCGGTTTCCGATGGGTTCCTCGGAACGGAACCCCATTGGAAGCTGAGGAGCACCTGTATACCGAAACAGGTCTTACGAATTCACATCAGCCAAGGTTTAGTTTAGATATACAGCATGCAAATAGGTCCTTCGGCCCACTGAGTCTGCACCGACCATGATCACCCATTCGTACTTGTTTTATCCTAACCACTATGGACAATTTACTGAAGCCAATTAACCTACAAACCTGAGGTATCACAAAAAGCTGGAGTAACTCGGCGGGTCAGGCAGCATCTCAGGAGAGAAGGAATGGGTGATGTTTCAGGTCTGAAGAAGGGTCTCGACCCGAAACGTCACCCATTCCTTCTCTCCTGAGATGCTGCCTGACCCGCTGAGTTACTCCAGCTTTTTGTGATACCTTCGATTTGTACCAGCATCTGCAGTTATTTTCCTACACAACCTACAAACCTGGACGTCTTTGGAATGTGGGGGGAAACCTGGAGAAAACCCACGTGGTCACCAGGAGAATGTACAAACTCCGTACAGACAGCACCAGTGATCAGGATCTAACCCGGGCATTGGCGCTGTAAGGCAGCGACTCTACCGCCACGCCACCGTACCGCTCCCAAAGCAAGTTTAAAGCAAGTCCTTCAAGAACAGTTCCATAAGAAGTATGGAGGCTGTGGTTCGAGATGGCTTCTCATTGGCTGTGCAGTACCTCGCCAGTGGCGACTGGCCTGAGCACAGATATCCATGTACAGGTGTGGAGTTAGTTACTTGTGGAACACATCAGAATAAGTTGGCGCTGATACATTCACAAGTAAGCAATTCTTTTAATGGTAAATTGTGATTTAGTGATAAATCACAATTACTGCCAAGGAAATTGACTGGCCCTGACGTTTTTATATTACAAGTGTGAAGTTTCATTCCCGCAAAATTAAATAATATCTTTATATACATTGTCTGCCTCCATCTTCCCTGTCTTTAATTCAACCTTTGCACGTGATTTGAATCTAATTCCTGCTCTCCGGATCTGTGCAGATCAGTCTGATTGATTGAAGAGACTTGCCATGTCTTATCCTAATCACAGACACAACAGATGCCTTATAGAGGCAGCCAGGGTGAATCAGGCACCTAACAACAGCAAACCGATTCCTCAAATAAACCAGGCAAAACGTCTCTGGGTATCTGTCAGCACAGTCAGAGGTGTGCGTTTGCTCCTGACTTTAAAATTCTGATCCTTCATATATCCAAAGCTTATGAGAACATTCCACTAAAGCTCGCAAGGAGATTTTAATCCTTGGTAAACGTACATTAATGAAACCTTTGTTTTGTTTTACGTTGTCATTACTTTTATAATGAAGGATTTCCCCAATCCAAGAGAATCTTTACACACACATTGATTTTTTTAGTTTAGTTTAGAGATACAGTGCGGAAACAGGCCCTTCGGCCCACCCAGCCTGCATCAACCAGCGATCATCGCACTATAAACACTACCCTACACACACTCGGGACAATTTACAATTTTACCAGAGCCAATTTGACCAGAGCCTACAAACCTGTACGTCTGTGGAGTGTGGGAGGAAATCAGAACACATGGAAAAATCCCACACAGGTCATGGGGAGAACGTACAAACTCCATACAGGCAGCCCCTATAGTTAAGATTGAACCCAGTTCTCTGGCGCTGTACGGCAGTAGCTCCACCACTGCGCCACCATGACAACCTGGTTTTCTTTGCAATTGAAGTTCTCCCTCCTGTGAGGAGTGATCGTTATCGGATGTCTGCTTTTGTTTTTATTAATTGGCCGTATTCATAATAAAGAAAAAGAATGTGAAGATGTTGTTAAAGTACTTTAGGTTGAAGGATAAATTATTTCATGCTCACAGGCAGGAACATCTCAATCAACGTGACAGTCCACTTTGTGCATGTGGATAAGGCGGACTATTGATTGATGTTGATCGGACAGATGGAGGGATGGTCTCTTTTCTGTCTGAAGAATGATCAAAGGGAGATGAGTTTCAACAGTTTAATTCATGTTCCCCGAGGATATTGTCCCACAGCTTAGAACAAGCAGTGATTTGGCAACAATCTCGCTCAGTCGAGATATCATAAGATTTGATGATGTGAGGCATGGTGATAATGCGTCAGGAAAGCGGAAGAAACGAGGCCAAAATTATGGCTTAAGCATTTACCTGGTGTTTCAAATGCCTCATCAGGCATTACTACCAAGGAAAAAAATACAAATCTGAAAACACTGCAGGACAAAGCCAATGCAGGTTTTTTTTTGAAACGCCTTAAATATTTGATGAGACAGAGAAGGCCACAGATGAAGAAATCAAGTTATATCAACAATGAAAAGAGAGCTCTTCCATCTGAATCAGATCCCCGCTCTATCAGGCTGTGAGCACTTTGTACATCAACCTTCCAGACTGAATCGGTTCAATGAAAGAGCCTGGACAATAATCATTCCCTGTTGTTTTCTAACAGATTGTTTCCATTTGCCAATGAGCCCATCCCCTTGAACATCACCTTTAATAAATGACGATGAGTCTGGTATTGCCAACGTTTCCGAAGGAATTCTTTTTAATCATTACAGGCTACTCGCATTTTACACGTGCTTGATTCATTCTTTTTTCAAGAGAGAGTTAGATTTAGCTCTTGGGGCTAAAGGAATCAAGGGTTATGGTGAAAAAGCAGGAACGGGGGACTGATTTTGGACGATCAGCCATGATCATATTGAATGGCTAGAAAGGCCAAATGGCCTGCCCCTGCACCTATTTTTGTACGTTTCTTTGTTTCTAACCCGCTTGTCTCCTCAATACCAAAGCTTCACTTTTACACTGGTACTTTTGGAAAAAGACGCTCAAATTTACTGCTGACAGCATAGTCGCGTATATGTTTGATTTACGTGTTTTTGAATTACGTGCAGGTTCTCAAGCACGTAACCCATGCGTAAAATGCCAGGTGTTGTGTTTTAAAAGATTCCAGTTTAATTCCTCAGAAACTGTGCTTATTTCAAGAGGAAGTCCGATAGGATGGTTGGAGCCCATGCTCTTAAAATATTCTTGATATTCTTGCCTAAGGAAGTGCTTTGAAACTGGTTCATTAGATCTGCAGGTACTGACATTAGCTCACTTAAATCTAAGCCATTCAGATTGCAATTTGGAGAAGCATAGGCCGCTCATAGCCAAAGAGATAGTATTATCGATTAGTATTATTCATAGTACAGGTGTCAGAGGTTATGGGGAGAAGGCAGGAGAATGGGGTTAGGAGGGAGAGATAGATCAGCCATGATTGAATGGCGGAGTAGACTTGATGGGCCAAATGGCCTACGTCTACTATCCCTCATGACCTTATCCCACGGTATAATTCCTTTCGGAATGTGGATGTAGCTGTGTGCTGTGTGAAGGCATGATCAGAATCAGTGAGGTGCTCCCTGCCTAGTTGCACGTGTGAGGAACAGTCCAGGGTTGACGAGGCGTCAATATATATTGGTACGGAGGAAGACAGGATGGTGCTGTGAGTCAGATTTTAGCAAAGCCCCCACCCCATCTGATTCTAGAGTGTTGTGTGTGGGAGGCATTGCAGAATGAACAGCAGAAGAGATGAACTGGAGATGAACTGGAGATGGTATCTCTTCTAATAAAGACAATTATTGAACTGTTTCCATGAATTAGCAGGCACGGTGGTGCAGCGGTAGAGTTACTTCCTTACAGCGCCAGAGACCCGGGCTTGATCTTGACTACGGGGTGCTATCTATAATAAAATATGTGTTTATAAAATTCAAACACCGAACAAACAACCGATAAAATGATCTATAAAATTGTCCATCTCAACAATAAAACAGCGATAGTACCGCACACAATGATCAATTATTCATCGCTCTTTAACCTCCATTTCTCCTGAAGAGGGAGATAATTAAATCAATTTTACTGAAAGGAACTTTAGGTTCAATATTATATTTTAGAAAAGCTCATTTAAGGAGACTGCCTGTGAATTGTAAAGAAATTATGGAACAAAAGCGTTTAGTTGATTATGTGGTTGATTACACATTTAATAAATTTTATTACTTTCCGTTTTTAATCAAAAATTAAGAACCCCTTGAATATTAATGCGTGTATTAATTTGTTAGAAAATATAATTACTTATTAATTATGCCTTGATTATTGTCACGCATAACATGCCAACCAAAGATTGAGCTGAGTTGCATGAATTAGTTTGAATTTGCACAGATTTTACATTATTAACAAAATCTCTGCATGAAACTATTGCAACACCAGGGATCTGAGGCCAGGGTAAACCCAAAGATATTTTTAGTTATTTTAGTTTGGAGATACAGTGCGGAACCAGGGCCTTCAGCCCACCGAGCCCACGCAGGCCAGCAATCCCCACACATTAACACTACCCTACACACACGAGGGACAATTTTACATTTATACAAAGCCAATTAACCTACAAATCTGTACGTCTTTGGAGTGTGGGAGGAAAGCAAACATCTTGAAGAGCCCACCTGAAAACTATCACAAACCCCTTGCTGGACCATCTGCAAATAGACAACAGGCAAATAGTCAAACAAGGCCTACACTTCATCCCCCAACACCTAGACCACCAGGGCACCTATGCATTGATTTGTTTGTGGATTTTAGCTCTGCTTTCAACACCATTGTGCGAGAGCAAAGTACCAAAGCAAATTCCTTGTGTCTACATATTTGGCTCATAAAATGTATTCAATTCAATTCAATTTACGTTTTCTTCCAAATGGAGAAAATTGTCACCGGGGTCTCAAAAACCCACACTCTGCATGATTTACTGGCAGGGGAGACAAGGGTGCAGAATTATATTTGATAGTACATTTCACTGCTAAATGAACATTAAAATCCGTCATGATAAATTCACGGTATTAATCACCGCATTTCTCAGTACTTACTCCGTGTTCATTCTCATTACCAGTCCCAGTGATAAATAACCCGCGACTGCAAAATTGTCTTTGTAACGGCCCATTTTAATGACGTCCAGCCATTCATCCACCGAGGCAAAGGATGCAAAGTTGGGGACATTTCTGTTCAAAAGCGGGCTGGTCATCCTGCAAGATAAAAGATGTGTGGGAATGTAAAACCAGTGCTGAGAATCCGATTATACATTAGACCCTAAACAGTGTTAAAGTTATAAATCAAGATTTAGTTCCAGTTTAGTTTAGGTTATTATTGTCAAGTGTACCAAGGTAGGGTGAAAAGCTACTGTTTACGTGCTATCCAATCAAAGACAATACAATCTGAATACAATACAAGTCTGAAGAAGGGTCTCGACCCGAAATGTCACCCGTTCCTTCTCTCCAGAGATGCTGCCTGTCCCGCTGAGTTACTCCAGCATTTTGTGTCTATTTTCGGTGTAAACCAGCATCTGCGGTTCCTTCCTGCACACTGAGAATCCTATTATACATTAGACGCTAAAGAGTGTCAAAATTATAAATCAATATTTTGCTTTAGTTTAGTTTAGTTTAGTTTTTTATTGTCAAGTGTACCAAGTTATAGTGAAAAGCTTCTGTTTGCCTGCTATCCAGTCAACGAAAAGACAATACAATCTGAATACAATGAAAGCCATCAAACCGTCCACAGTGCACAGATAAAGGATAAAGGGTACGATGTTTCATTCAAAGATATAACATTGAAGTCTGATAAAATCCTATTAAAGATAGTTCAAAGGTCTCATATTAGGTCTATGGGGGGTCAGGACCGCATTCTAGCAGTTGGATGGGACCTTTCAGTTGCCCGATAACAGCTGGGAAGTAACTGCTGCTGAATCAGGAGGTATGCGTTCTACCTCTTACCTGATGGGAGAGGGGAGAAGAGGGAGTGTCCGAGGTGAGACTGGTTCTTCATTATACTGGTGGTCTTGCCGAGGCAGCACGAAGTATAGATGGAGTCAATGGAAGGAAGGCTGGTTTGTATGATGGTTTGGGCTAGGTCGACAACTCTCTGCAATTTCTTGCAGTCCTGGGTGGACCTGTTCCCAAACCAGGCTAAGATGCATCCCAATGAGATGCTTTCTATGGCACATCTGTAGAAGTTGGAGAGAGTTGTTGGAGGCATGCCGAACTTCCTAACCTTTCTAAGGTTTCTCAGGAAGTATAAGGAAATAAAAAAGTATTCTATTGGGCCCCATTTGAAGAGATGTGTCCTCTTCTATAGCATTTAAATCCTAATTATAAAATGTTTACTCCTGTTACTCTTTCTGTCCTGCTATTTAGAATGGTGCATTTAATTACAAAAGCTGCAGCTGATCCTTTTTCAAACTTACTTATGGATGAAACAACTTCAATCAAGGTGGACAAACTGCATATATTTTATTTTTTTTTAAAGTTTTTTAATTTTTTAAAGCATATGTACAAATAATAATAAACGACAAACTGGTTATAGAGTTCTTACATAGCTTCAATTTTTAAATTTTTAAAGAAAAAATAAAAATGAAAAGAGACTGAAAAAAAAGACTATAAACTAATAGAGAGAAAGCAACAAAAAAAAAGAATTACAAACATAAAGATTATGGGGATAGATCCGGGAGTTAATGAATATAGTTGTACATCCAACCCTAAACTCAAGTTTTAAGTTTAGTTTTAAATTTTAGTTTTGTGACAAACCCATTTACTTTTTAAAAAATCCAATAAATGGAGACCATAGTTTAAAAAAATAGATCTGGTTTGTCAATTAAGGCAAACCTTATTTTTTCCAAATGCAAGGTCTCGGTCATTTCCGTAATCCACATTTTAATTGTGGGGGTTACTGTTTTTTTCCAAAATTTAAGTATGAATTTTTTCGCCGTTATTAAACTGTAGTCAAGAAAGCGTCTCTGACTTAGCGTAAAGTTTGTAATGTGTTCTGATAATCCTAATCTGACAAACTGCATATTAAGTCACATTAAGACATTTTCTCCTGAGGGTATTTTTGGAGAACACAATGGTGTCCAAGTATTAGCTGGACAGAGTCATTAGAGTCATTGTGTTGGCTGGACAGACTCTGTTGTATGGACTCACACCTTTGATTCCATTTAACATATTGGGTCGATTTCGACCATCATCTGAAAGATTGGTAGTTTCAGAGATCTCTCAGAAACAACCTTCAAAACCACCAACCCCTCTAATTGCACGTGGCCCCCACTTTGGATCAAATTAGGAGATGCCAACTAGACAGGGAGCATAAACTCCTTCAATACCTGGTCAGTAGAGACAGGCTGATTCTCAGTCTTGTTCAATATGTGGTTACCAATACTGCTGAGTATAGATGCCTGGACTCTAGGTGGCGAGAAGTTATTACATTCCTCTGTGATAGCAGGATTAGGTGTTTGCCAATATCCAAGCACACCTAAGAAAGACGGTCACTTGGGAAAGTTAGTGCAGTGATACTGATAATTTAGGAACCCAGTCACACGACTTTGGTGCTTTTAGTCAAGTCCACTCCGAGACATCTACAGGTTGTGCAGGAAAGTAAACTGCAGATGCTGGTTTAAATCGAAGGTAGACACAAAATGCTGGAGCAACTCAGCGGGCCAGGCAGCATCCCCAGAGAGAAGGAATGGGCGACACCTCGGGTCAAGACCCTTCTTCAGACTGAATGAAGGAGGGTCTTGACCCAAGGCGTCACCCATTACTTGTGATAGTTATGATAGTTATCTGTAATGTCACTGCACTTTGAAAACCTTTCTAAAAATTGTTCCCAAATTACAGATAAAGTGGTTCAAATCTACACGGGATACTGGGTTTCACAAACATAGCGATGCAATATGAAAGAGAAAGCATAATTTCCTTTCATTTAAATGATTCTGCTTTATTGAATATTGTGGACAACTCCAGAGATCGGAAAAGATACCTGCCATAGATATCTGTGTTCTAACTCCGATCCTGACCAATACATTGAGGGAATACCCCACCCCCCCACACAGATATACCACTTCATTGAAAGGATTTATCGGACTGTAGACACAAGGTACTGCAAATGCTGGAACCTTAAGCAAAACACAAAATGCCGGCGGATCACAGCGAGTCGGGCATTATCTGTGGAGGGAATGGACAATGTTCAGCATTGGGATACTTCCTGATGGGTCATCTGACCATCCCCTCCACAGAAGCTGCCTGACTCGCTGAGTTCCTCCAGCACTTTGTGCTTTTATCGAACTGTAATCAGACTTTGGTTATGAGGAAAGATTGGAGAAGCAAAGATTGTTCTCCCGACAACATAAAAACATGAGAGAAAGAAAGACTTGTTAATATAATACCTTGCACATGCTCAAAACACCCCCAAAAGGCTTCACAAATGACCCAGCAAATGCTTTCAAGATGAGCTGAGGTTCTAAAGGAGAAAAATTAGTCCCTCTGGCAACAAAGTTCACAGTCAAAGGCTACAAATTCATAATGAATTTCCAGCGGGGACCTAAGGTTGAAGTCAATCACTCTTAAAGTTGTTGGGAATTTGAAACCTGAAAAGTGCTGAGGGCTGATTCAGGAAGGGGAGTGAGGACCGTGGAGCTGGTTCAAGCTCGGTCAACCGCTTGTTCAAAGCCCAGCAGCACAGGCACAGGGAGATGACCAGCCTTGTCCTTTGTTTCCTCACAGTTCAAAATGTTCTTCAACGCCTTGAGAAGGTGACAGAGCCCTTCTCTTTAATCAGAGGGTGGTGAATCTGTGGAATTCATTGGCACAGATGGCTGTGGAGGCTAAGTCAATTTTAAGACGGGGATTGACAGATTTCTGATTATTAAAGGGCCTGTCCCAATTACGCCATTTTTTAGGCGACTGCCGGCGACTGTCAAAGTCGTAGCAGATCGCCGAATTTTTCTTTTGCCCTACGACAATGACCACGACAATGCCGAGTCAGGACGATAAAAGTTACTTTTTTTGTGAAACTAGCACCTGGCTAAGAGATTACACCATCTTCGGAAACATCGCGAAATTCCCACGCTTACCTGACCGTCAAACTGTCGCCTCCAATCTACCTGTCAAATGACCTGACGGTAAATAAATTGGTTAAACAAAACTATCTTCTGGTATCTTCAAATGACTTTTCTTAATTTAATATTACGTGCTTCTAAATGCATCTGCGACAACCTAGCAAACCTGGGGACAGCGTGCGACAGACAGCGACCGCAATAAGCTACGATACCTGGCGACAAGCCAGCTGACGCCGAGAAATTTCTATCTGGAATTTTTTTCCGCAACGCACCGAGATCCGCTACGATTCATTGAAGACTCCTCACGATCATGCCCACGACACCCCGGCCAAAGTTCAGCGACAGCCCAGTCACCGGCAGTCGCCTTAAAATCGCCGAAGTGGGATAGGCCCTTTAGGGTGTCAGGAGTTACGGGGAAAAGACAAGAGAATGGGATTGAAAGCGGTGATTAAATGGCAGAGTAGACTTGATGGGCCGAATGGTCTAATTCTGCACCAAGAACCCATGAACGTATGTGTGATTGGTTTGAGAAGCAGCATGCACTTGATGAACTAATAACATCGTTCTATGCTGTAAGGGAATTGCTGCACTCCACCAGTTACACCTTTCATGTCAAATGTGGCCTGTTTATTCCTCCTGTTGCCACATGGTACATGGTACTTGTCCACCCAAGCCTGGTCCTGGTGCTTCTTTACTGGATCACAATTTACCAGATCTTAGGAAAAGATTTATCAAGATCTTTACCGAGTAACAACATTTCCTGCTTTTATGGTGGGGATCGTCATTCACGACACTGGCTGGGCTGAAGAAGATGCCCTGGAGACTGTTACAGAGATGTCCCTGAAAGTCTGAAAAAAAAGGTCTCCAACAATCACAACCCTTTTACTTTGTGTTCGTGGTTGTTCAATATAATCCCAAGGCCAAGTGCATTGGTCCGGTGGAACAGAACTCTATCAGCACTGCTATGCCATCGGCTCTAAGGAAATTAAAATCCCCACACCACTGCTTCCAACTCTAAAAATCAATTCCACTTCCATTTCGATGAGTCCCAGCAATCCCCGGTTTTCTTCCATTTTGTGTGAACGAGGACACAAAACGAATGCCATTTTATCATTATGTTCTCTGAATGATTCAGTGTTGCTTTATCGTCACATGTGCAAAGTGCCAACGCTCAGTGAAGTTATTTTCTTACAAATAGTTCCAGCAGAGTATCACCATACCACCCCCGATTTAGTAATTGTACAGCAATACTTCATTGAGATAGACACAAAATACTGGAGTAACTCAGCGGGACCGACAGTATCTCCGGGTAGAAGGAATGGGTGACGTTTTGTGTCTCCAGAGATGTTGCGTTACTCCAGCCTTTTGTGTCTATCTTCGGTTTAAACCAGCATCTGCAGTTCCTTCCTGCACAATATTCCATCGAGCCCGCGTGCAAGAGGTGCTGTGTTTCAGAAGCTGATGTGCACGTAAGTATCTTGCACCAGTATTTCATTGGGGATCACACAGTTGGACACAGTCCCCTGTTGACTGAGAGGAAAACACATATCTTGTTCATCCTAACAGGTTCCAGCGCCTTTTTGTGCATGGAATTAGTTTTAATTTAATTCATTCAATTTGTTTAACATGATGTGAATAGAAGGGAATTTCAAAGTACATGGTTCCAGATACAAACTGCCAGCATCAAACATCAATCAGTTGCCTTTATGAGTTATTACTGAATTTCAATCAAAGGAAGTGTTTTGCTGAAGGTATTTTGAACATCATCATTAAATTCCATACAGCTTGAGGCAGAAACAAATAAGCTGGACTCTGTTCAGTAAAAAACTATTGCTTAAATGTGACTGATTTTGATCGTACAAATGGAGAATTAGCATTTCATTTGTTAAAAAGTCTCTGGTGAAATTTGGACAGAAGATAAGTTTGATGTGTTGATGTTTACAAGTCAAGTCAAGTTTATTTGTCACATACACATACACGATGTGCAGTGAAATGAAAGTGGCAATGCCTGCGGATTGTGCACAAAAATGAATTACAGTTACAGCATATAAATAAAGTTAATAAAGTTAATATAGAGAAGACATGCTGAAGGGGAATTGTACCTACAGTCACAAAAAACGTTGAATTGTTTCAAATGGTGGAAAGATTGACTCCAACAACAACACATTTAACCAACTCCTTTGGGAGTGTCAGTTTACGTTCAACTTGGACAATTTCTGGATACTGGTGACTTTTACTGACAAAATGCTGCTGGTTTCTTATAATCCCCAGTTATAGTTGAGCATCACATCAGGAAATGAAAACAAAAACAAATGAAAATCACCCGTTGGAATCATAGAGTGACCAACAGAACACATTCTATCCAACACACTGCATGAATTGTTGGCCAGTAGGATTGTTTCTTCCCTCTCTATCCTGTAACCCCCCCCCCCCCCCCCCCCACCACCACCCCCAGGGTGCACTCATTTCTGCCACTATCCCGCCCTTTCCCCGTCTCCTTTCTGTACATAGTTTGTACGTTCTTCCAGTGACCTGCGTGGGTTTTCTCCGAGATCTTCGGTTTCCTCCCACTCTCCAAAGACGTACAGGTATGTAGGCTAATTGGCTTGGTAAATGTAAAAATTGTCCATAGTGGGTATAGGATAGTGTTAATGTGCAGGGATCGCTGGTCGGCGCGGACCCAGTGGGCCAAAGGGGCCTGTTTCCGCGCTGTATCTCTAAACCTACAGCACTCCCTCTGGCTTTACATTTCACTCCTCAACACCATCAACACACCTTTTTCTCCTTGCCTCCATTTTGTCTCTTTGTCTCCTTTTGTTCCCCTTTGTCACCCTTTTTTTCTTGTTGTCATCTCTAACCCTTTACACCATCTTCCCCCCCTCATATGCATCCACCTATCACTTGCCTATTTTCCAGCTTCGTCCCCTCTACTACAGCCAGTCAGAAGAAGGGTCCCGACCCGAAAATAAACGTATCCATGTCCTCCAGAGTTGCCGCCTGACCCAATGAGTTCTTCCAGTATTTTGTGTTTTTGTTAATAGATAAGCAGGTTTGAGAGACTTTGGACATGTGGAAAGATTAGAAAAGCAAAGATTCTATGCATGATTCCAGCATCTGCAGTTCTTTGTGGATTGTAAGATATTTAGTTTAGTTTAGTTTAGAGATACAGCAATGGAAACAGGCCTTTTGGCCCATCGAGTCTTCACTGACCAGCAATCCCCACACATTAACACTATCCTACTTTCTCTGTCAAGTGTGTAACAACCCAAGGAGGGAAACACTGCGATCTGGTAACTAGAATTTAACTGAAGCATATTGATAAGATTTAGCAAAGCAGGTTTTGGCTTTGATCCTATCTTTGTCTCTCTGTTGTTACCGGCACTGCTCTCAGCTGGGGTGCTGATCATTCCTCTACCTCCATTGTAACACTGTGAACAGATGCTGGCGCTATTCAAACAGAAATGTTGCAGAACAGTCTCCCTGAGTAGACCCAAAATGCTGGAGTAACTCAGGGGACAGTCAGCATCTCTGGAGTCAAGGAATGGGTGCCGTTTCAGGTCGACACCCTTCTTCAGGTCTCGACGCTAACACTCCCGGCAATTTTAAATCCATAATGAGTGTGAGCAGCAGATTGAAAGTACAATGGAAAAGAGCTTGCTGAGTCTAATTGGAACTCATGAACTGAGAAGTTTATGGGAAATGTTTAACCAACTCCCAGAGTAAATAATGAGATTAATAACAAAAGAACAAACATGTAAGTTGTCCAAGTGATCATTTAAATGTTCAATCTTATATTACCACATTGCACTTAAATAAAGTACTTTATAAGCCAAAAAGTGCCTCGGGATGTTAAGAGATGACAGAAATTCTGTTTTTATTGCTGCCTTAAAGGTACATGGATAAGAAAGGTTTAGAGGGATAGGGGCCAAATGTGGGCAGATGTGACGAGCGTAGATAGGGCATCTTGGTCGGCATGGGTAAGTTGGGTCGAAGGGCCTGTTTCCGTGCTATCTGACTCTATGACTGTATGAGAGAATTTCTTCAGGATGTCAGCATAACACAGAATCACTTTGTTAATGGGTCGAATGTGCTCATTTCACAAATGAGGTCCCATTGAAATCACTGCAACCAAATTTCAGAAGGGCAGTTCAATCCTCACAGCCACTTCCAAATTTTCTCTTTTGCAAAAACAACCAGGGACAAAGCCCTAGCTTTGGCATTTTACAGGCGTCTGTGCCCCTGAGGACCACATTGAAACTTCACTGCCCTCCTCAGAGTTCTGCCACTTTTGTTGAATCATTGAAGGAGACAGCATGGAGACAGGTCCTTCAGCCCATCAAAACCGTCGATCACCTGCTTCCAGGAATTTGATGTTATCTCACTTTCTCATCCATTCACCTACGCACGATGGACAATTTACTGTGACCAATTACCTTACAAACCCTCACGTCCTTGGAGTGTGGGAGGAAACACACACGATCACAGTGAGACCATGGAAAGTCCACACAGGCAGCAGCAGAGGTCAGGATCAATGCCAGATCTCTGGCGCTGGGAGGCAGCAACTCTACCAGTTGCACCAGTGTGCCATACATTATCTTCAATTTTATCCAGTTCCTTCGAAAAACTTCTCGTAGATCTGTTATATTTTCCCATCAGGCAGTGTTTTGCAACCCATGATAACTTTTTGGCCCCAAGTAATTTTCTACACCTGAGTGAACAGTTTTTAATGAAAGAGGTTTCAAGGAGGAGAAGATTTTCAGCCCTTCTCACCAAACTACCTACAATATTTTCTTCTCTATCTACAATAAACCACTTTGACTTGTTTGCTCTTCATGCCTTTGTTGTAAGTACTCCTTCTGACTACTTTCCCCACAATCTTGTTTCAGTTCAATCGTCACGACTGTTTACATGTTGCTGATAATGTAGCTTTTTCTGGGGTACCTGCATAAGTGTAAGATGATTCTGTTCAATGTTGCAGGCCAATTAAAATGGCGATAGTGTTAATTCTGTGCTCTTGATAAAGTAACTTATATTCCATCGCTTTCGAAGGTAAACATCTTCAGCAATGGCATGGCTCTCCCATAATAACGAGATCTCACAAAGACAAAATAATATAATAGGTTTTCCCTATCTACCTGACTGGGACAGCCAGCATAGTTTCAGATGATGTGGAAGACCTATTCTTGTGTAAGTCATTAGAACGTTGCAGTGAGGATCAGTTTTCTGGTGAAAGAGCAAGAAGGGTCTCGACCCGAAACATCACCCATGCCTTCTCTCCAGAGATGCTGCCTTGCCGCTGAGTTACTCCACCATTTTGTGTCTATCTTCGGTTTAAACCATATGATACTTGCATTAACTCTCTCTCTCTCTCTCTCTCTCTCTCTCTCTCTCTCTCTCTCTCTCTCTCTCTCTCTCTCTCTCTCTCTCTCTCTCTCTCGCTGTCTCTCTCTCTCTCTCTCTCTCTCTCTCTCTCTCTCTCTCTCTCTCTCTCTCTCTCTCTCTCTCTCTCTCTCTCTCTCTCTCTCTCTCTCTCTCTCTCTCTCTCTCTCTCTCTCTCTCTCTCTCTCTCTCTCTCTCTCTCTCTCTCTCTCTCCCTCTCACAGGGGAGTCCATCAGACACTAGCTCGGGAAACATGCTGAGGTTCCAAATGAGAAATCGAAAAATTAAATATTAACACAAATTGAAACAAGAAGGATACCTTACTCCACAAAACGCATCAGGGTATAAAAAAGTGACTGCATACATTCACTCCATGTGCCCGTGCTAAGTAGCTCCATTTCCATTTAAATCTCATCGAACTGAAGCAATTCCACAGGAGAAATGAAAGGATAACTCAGGAAAAAAAACACTTTAACGCTTGTGTACTTTGTTACGCTGGTTAATGTTTGATGTAAGGCAATGGAATGATGAACAGGAGGCACAAAACATCCACGCTTCCAGTGCTATTCACACTCCAGGGGAGTTTTTCACCATTTGTCCGTGGGAAAGAGTTATAGTGCAGATGCATAAGGATTGCGTTTTTACATGCTTTTTTTTTTAAGGCATTCTGACCAAAGATACTAGAGGAACAAGATGGACCACTCCTTTGAAATGGCCTATACAGAAGTGTAGTACACAAAGGAGCCATTTTAGTAAGCAAAACCCGCCGTCCGTTACGCCTCTCGCAGTGTAGTCAGTGTTTTGGGGGAACAGTATGTGTGATGATACCATTAAAATGCAGAATATATCTCATCTATCAATTCACAGATTTTTGTTATTTTTCTTTTAAAATGTTTCTGCAAGTTTCTGCCTACTAAAATGGCGCCATGATGTACTATGGTTTTTAGGGTCGAGTGGTCTATCTTGTTCCTCTAGTATCTTTGATTCCGACTAAGAGGTGGTTTAAATGAAAGAGAACAAGACCTCAATGTAGTTTCCCTAAAGACTGCAGGCTTGGGTGATAAATCACCCTCTGTTATCAACCTCACGGGTGCTATACAATTGGCAACCCTCTGCAAGATGACCCACCCCCCTGGTTATAAATGCATTGAGGTGATAGTGAGAATGAGTCTGTTCAATTAGTTGAGTTTCTGTAAAGGAAAATGAAGTTGCAAGGATAGTCAGACCAAGCCTCAGGTCAGGGTGCAGTTGGGCAGTTAGAGACTCTGTTATTCAGGACAAACTCTAAATGCAGGGAAGTTAGACACATGATGCTGGAGTAACTAAGCGGGTCAGGCAGCATCTCTGGAGAAAAGGAATACGTCACGTTTTGGGTTGAGACCCTTGTTCAGATTGAGAGTCAGGGGAGAAGAGGGGAACGAGAGGCATGAAGAAGTACAAGGCACAAATGAATGAAAGGTATGCAAAAAGACAAATCAAAGCCAGCAACGATGATCAAGGGAAGGATGAGCCCACAACGGTCCATTGTTGGCTGTGGAGAAGGCGATAACAATTGAAAGTAACGAGTGAAAAAGTGAAACTAAACAGGACGACAGTGAAACTAGTTGGCCGACTACTGTGATGGAGGGACGGACAGAGAGAGAAAGCAAGGGTTACTTGAAGTTGGAGAAATCAATATTCATACCACTGGGTTGTAAGCAGCCCAAGCAAAATATGAGGCGCTGTTCCTCCAAATTTGCGTTTGGCCTCATTCTGACATTGGAGGAGGCCCAGGACAGAAAGGTGAGTGTAGGAATGGGAAGGGGAGTGAAAGTGTTTGGCAACAGGGAAATGTAGTACCTTTGTTACAACTGAACATCATGCGGTGATGATTTCAATTGATGGAAATAGCATCATAACGATCCAAATGAATTATAGAATGGGTACCAGGGGCAGAATGATGTCCTCCGAAGCCAGTGCTTCCCACGCGAGTCTAATCACAACAGTTCACTCACTCCATGGTAGCACTTTGTGTTTGGCTATCAGTTATTCTCCCAGTGCATCTCTGAAATTCATGAGGCACCAGCGGAAAAGTCAGTGGCCGCTTTGTAGTGCCACGGAGAACACGTTGTCACAGTGCTGTGTTCAAACAGGCATCGATTTGTACATGAATGAACAAGTCGTGTTTTGCATCGCTCTACCACCTCTACCTGAACTTTGATTAAAGCCACAGCTCGTCATAGAGCTGCAGTGGCTGAAGGATTGCTGCATTAACTTCCTGCAGCCAGCACTATTGTTAATCAAAGGAACTGCTCCCCCGCACCCCCCCCCCCCCCGCTATCTCGATGGTGTAAATATTCCATGAATTGCCAACATTTGAACATATTACAGCAAGAGTCTTCAAACTGTCACCAGTGCAACCATCAATCCTTTCCTAAGCCACCTTAATTCTGAATTATTATTGTTTATTAATAATTCAGCGTGTGGGATAATGATGCAAACACTACTATAGATGTTTAAAGTAATAAGTCAGGTCTTGTCTGTGTGCAAGAGACTGAAATAGCTCGATTCACATCTATCTTGATTGATTTTGATGGAAATGAAATTGGAAAAAAATGTAAACAGCTACTTACTCATTACCTTCTCTGAAGAAGAGTCTCAGTTTTCGAACATTAAGTCGGGTTCTGTTCCCACAGATGCTTCCAGTGATTTCTGTTTTTATTGCAGATTTCCAGCACAAGCCGTTTTAATCTTTCTATTTTTACCTGCTCGTTTCCATCCATTTCAGATTTTAGCATAAAGACATCTAACCCATTGTCTCAGTCTACCAAGATGGCCTGACCACTGGTGCAGCATCATGTATATCAAGGGATATGGAGGAAAAGCAGGAATGGGGTACTGATTTTAGATGATCACCCATGGTCATGTTGAGTGGCGGTGCTGGCTCGAAGGGCCGAATGGCCTACTCCTGCGCCTATTTTTCTATGTTTCTATGTTTTGTTTCTTATGTAGAGAACACAAAGTGCTGGGGTAAGTCAACAGGTCAGGCATCACCTCTGGAGGACATGGATAGGTGACGTTTTGGTTTGGAATACTTCATCAGATTCAGAATTTGAAAAAGAGTCCCGACCCAAAATGCCGCCCTTCTACATATACAAGATACTGCCAGTGAGTTATTGCCTTTGGTCGACTCAGTGAACTGTAGATTCGCTGTATCTCTGAAGTCTAAGACTAGATAAATTCAGAGTACATTGATTTAGGATGAGTTGGAAAAGGTTTAGAGGGGATCTGAGGGAGACTTTTAGATGTGTGCATGGAATACATTGCCCAAGCATTTGAGAGACATTTAATTCTTCATCTTCCACTGGATTCACTCATGTACATGGATGTACAGCCAGCATTTAAGACGATAGACACAAAATGCTGTAGTAACTCACCGGAACAGGCAGCATCTGTGGACCTTTCGGGTTGAGACCCTTCTTCAGACTGAGGAATGTTCAGTCTGAAGAAGGGTCTCGACCCGAAACGTCACCCATTCTTAATCCGCTGAGTTACTCCAGCATTTTGTGTCTATCTTTGGTGTAAACCAGCATCTGCAGTTCCTTCCTACAGCATTTAAGAAGCTCTGGAATCACCCAGGCATAAAAGGCAGTGTTGGAGGATGGACATGGTGGGCCGAATGGCCTGTTTTCATACTGGTAGACTGAGTGACTCTATTGACTCGCCCTGAGCGCACGCAGTCAAAAGTTGCTGCTGGTGGTTTCTCACCTGCTTGTGGTAGCGAAAATCCTTAGGTTGAATGAATGAATAAGTTTGAATAAGTTTATTGGCCAAGTATGTGCATATACAAGGAATGTGCCTTGGTGCTCCGCTCACAAATGACAACAGAAACGTACAGTTAACAATTAAGAAGAAAGCATAAACACATCAAAACAATAAGGATACAACATTACGGTCTAAACATGTGGGTGAAAATAAACCAGAGCATAAAAGAGACTACAGACTTTGGTTATTGAGTAGAACTACTACTCATGGAAACAAAGCTGTTTTTATGTCTGGCTGTGGCTGCTTTGACAGTCCGGAATCGCCTTCCAGAGGGAGATGGAGTTTCTAATGAGCTTGTCCAACACACTGATGATTTGAAACAGAAATATAGAACATAGAAAATAGGTGCAGGAGGAGGCCATTTGGCCCTTTGAGCCAGCACCACCATTCAATATGATCATGGCTGATCATCCAAAATCAGTACCCCGTTCCTGCTTTCGCCCCATATCCTTTGATTCTGTTAGTCCTAAGAGCTATATGTAACTATCTCTTGAATACATCCAGTGAATTGGCCTCCACTGCCTTCAATTGCAGAAAATTCCACAGATTCGCAACTCTCTGCGTGAAAAGGTTTTTCCTCATCTCAGTCCTAAATGGTCTACCCCTTATTCTTAAACTGTGACCCCCCTGGTTCTGGACTCCCCCAACATCAGGAAAATATTTCCTACATCTAGCCTGTCCAATACCTTAAGAATTTTATATGTTCCTATATTCCTATGAGATTCCCTCTCATCCTTCTAAATTCCAGTGAATATAAGCCCAGGCAAACGTTGCTGCGGTTGGCTTCTCACCTGCTCGTGGTATCGAAAATCCTGAGGTTGGTGGGGTTTCTAATGAGCTTGTCCAACACGCTGACGATTTGGATGAACTTGGGTCTCTCGTTGCGGTCATTCTGCCAACAATCTAGCATTAACTGGTGTAGAGCAGCCGGGCAGCCCATGGGGGCTGGAAGACGATAACCCTCTTCCACCGACTTAATGACCTGCAACACAAAGTAAGGATGAGTGGGAACTCTTTGCGAGATTCAGTGAGTTAGCCACACTGTGTGCCACCCACAATGGAGATTCACGGTGGAACATCTCTTAAATTTCACACACTGGTCAATGTCATGTCATGGGCTAAGAGAGGAAACCTGAGGCATTCGCAAATGCCAGCAGATCTTCCAAGACTTACAACTCTTTAAATTAAGTCCACCATCCTATTGACGCAGAGAAAGCAGCACAGAAACAGGCCCTTCTTCCTGACGACAACCTTCTACACCAATCTGACACTAATCCTGTTTCATTCTCCCCACATTAGACAATAGACAATTGATGCAGGAGGAGGCCATTCGGCCCTTCAAGCCAGCACCACCATTCAATGTGATCATGGCTGATCATTCTCAATCAGTGCCCCGTTCCTGCCTTCTCCCCATACCCACTGACTCCGCTATCCTTAAGAGCTTTATCTAGCTCTCTCTTGAAAACATTCAGAGAGTTGGCCTCCACTGCCCTCTGAGGCAGAGAATTCCACAGATTTACAACTCTCTGACTGAAATTTTTTTTCCTCATCTCCGTTCCAAATGGCCCTTATTCTTAAACTGTGGCCCCTGGTTCTGGACTCCCCCAACATTGGGAACATATTTCCTGCCTCTAACGTGTCCAACCCCCTAATAATCTTATATGTTTCAATAAGATTCCCTCTCATCCGTATAAATTCCAGTGTATACAAGCCGCGTCGCTCCAGTCTTTCAACATACGACAGTCCCGCTATTCCGGGAATTAACCTAGTAAACCTACGCTGCACGCCCTCAATAGCAAGAATATCCTTCCTCAAATTTGGAGACCAAAACTGCACACAGTACTCCAGGTGCGGTCTCACCAGGGCCCTGTACAACTGCAGAAGGACCTCTTTGCTCCTATACTCAACTCCTCTTGTCTTCCTTGTCTATTCCTCCCAGGTTCGACCACTCAATCTACACTGGGAATTTACCGCGGCCAATTAATCCGTTTACCGACACATATAATAATAATAATAATAATAATAATAATATTCATTTATTGTCATTGCAACGAGTACAACGAAATTAAAAAATAGCCAATCCTGACGGTGCGTACAAACATATATGCAATAAATGCAAAAACAAATAAATACATAAATACAATTAAATACAATTATATTAAGTACAAGATTTTTTAACGGTGTTGCCTAGTGCAAAGGTAGTGTTCAGTTCTCGTATGGCCCTGGGGTAAAAACTGTTCTTAAGTCTGTTTGTTCGGGATTTGATCGACCTGAAACGTCGACCAGAGGGCAGATGAACAAACAGACGGTGGCCGGGGTGGGATGGATCTTTTATTATTTTGCCTGCTCTACTGAGGCAGCGTAGGCTGAACAGGTGCTCCAGGCAGGGCAGTGAGCAGCCGATGATCTTCTGGGCCGTCGTGATGACCCTCTGAAGGGCCTTCCTGTCCTTTTCTGAGCAGCTGGCATACCATGTGGTTATACAGTATGCCAGCACACTCTCGATGGAGCAGCGATAGAAGGACAACATGAGCTTCTCCTGCAGGTTGGTTTTCCTGAGGATCCTCAGGAAGTGGAGTCTCTGCTGTGCCTTCTTTACTGTGGTGATGGTGTTGGTAGACCAGGTAAGATCCTCTGCGATGTGCGTACCCAGGAACCTGAAAGCTGGGAAGTGGGAGGAAACCGGGCCGCCTGGAAGAAATCTATTTAATTACGGTGAGAATGTACAAAGCCCCTCGCGGGACAGCACCCGTGGTCAGGATTGAACCTGGGTCTCAAGGACCATGCTGCAGCGACTCTACTAGCTGCACCATGGGGTCACTCCTCAACCCATTCAGCTGTGCATGTGCTTCCACGCCAGGCAACATCGTCGAATCTCAGCATTGTTATTCACTGGGGATCGGATTGTGATGGGGAGATGGGGAGATAGGTTGGAAGGTGTGCTGGGCTAGAAAGGAATTGGGGTGCAGGGACGTTTTAAAGCCGAGAGTTTAAGAAGGATCCTGACCCGAAATGTCACCTGTCCACTCCTTCCCCAGACGTTGCCTGTCCCGCTGAGTTCCTCCTGCACTTCTTGTTTTTTTTGTTCTGGAAATGATGATAGGTTCTAGATCCACAATGCTTTGGCTTGTAGCAGGTTGCCAGCACAGAAGACAAACTGATGGGTGGTTTGGCTTCCAGACAGATGGCGAATGCTTTGAGAACAGGTCGTACAGTTGGCGGAGATAATTTGTGCCTCTCGGTAGAAGGTAACTGTGCACAAAATGAGAAAGTGTGCGGGGTGGCAGGGATGGCAGGGACAGATGAATGACGGTGTTGGCTAGTAAATCGGCAGTGGGGGGGGGGGGGAGAAAGGTGACGGCTGCAGGTGGTAACCTGAAGCCAGTGTTTGTTGAAGGGGCCTGGCGATATTGTATGAGGTGGGACAGGGAGTGAAGAAGGCACTGTTGCTCTAGGGAGATGAGTGAAGGGTCAGAAATACTTGGGTAAATGGGCCAGGGTATGGAGAAGGGCAAAAGTACCTAACAGCCCAGGCGAATGGTGGTGATGAAACGCACTGGCCTATACGTGCCAACCTTTCCCAACAGTAGACTGCACCTTACAGCAGCTTCAAGGTGCTCTGAGGCCAGGCAAGCCCAGCCACCAGGGCTGGAAGTGAAAACAGAGGGGAAAATTGAAGCACATGGAGAAAATTGAAGCTCATGGAGCAATGGGCAGCCCGCCTCCTGTGACTGAGTTCACTACGTCCACCCGCACTTCATGAAAATGGACTGGTCAAGTTCAAGGAAGAATGGATTTGTGATTGGGTCTTTAAAAATGTTTACTTTCCATCTGGTAAAACCAACACATGCTGTAGACAGCCAGATGTTCAAAAGCCCCAGGCAGCGATGTTCAACATCGCGCATGGTTCCAAGATGCTTACGCCAGGCCTGGCAGAGGGAAGCTCACACAGGCCTTCCCTCCAGAGGTCTTGCTGGTTGTTGACCTCATCTCCCCATTACTAGACTTCAGGTATACTTTATTTGCCAAACACAAACCTCAAGGGGTCAGGCAGCATCCTTGCAATGAGATGGACAGACACCATTTTGGCTCAGGACCCTTCTTCACACTAATGGAGCAGAGACAAGAAGTTTGGGAGGTACACCTTTATTACCAAAGTTAGACACATAGTGCTGGAGTAACTCAGCGGGTCCCTGGAGATTCTACAGAGATACTGCCTGACTTGCTGAGTTACTCTGGCACTATGCGTCTATCTTTGGTATAAACCAGCATCTGCAGTTCTTTGTTTCGATCTTTATTACCTGGAGGGTATTCTTGGTCACACAAGGCAGATTGACAGGGATGGCCTTTCATGTGTAAATTGTTGTTGTTTCTGTTCGTGTTTAACAATGGGGAATCTTGCTCAGGGAAAAAGGCACTGATGTTAACCATTAAATAATGATTTTACAGTGTTTATTTACTGATCGATTAATGAAAGACATAACTTGCATTTACAGATTGCCTTCCTGAATTCAAAATCCTGCATAAAAGTTTACAATGCATTAATTTTCAAAGTGCAATGGCAATGTTTTGTGAGCAAACCGAACAGATATTGTCAGCACACAACCAAAAGTTACATATTCACAAAATGCTGGAGTAACTCAGCAGGTCAGGCAGCATCTCGGGAGAGAAGGAATGGGCGACGTTTTGGGTCGAGACCCTTCTTCAGTCTGAAGAAGGGTCTCGACCCGAAACGTCGCCCATTCCTTCTCTCCCGAGATGCTGCCTGACCTGCTGAGTTACTCCAGCATTTTGTGAATAAATACCTTCGATATTGTACCGGCATCTGCAGTTATTTTCTTATACCAAAAGATACATCATCAGTCTGCTTTACCGTACTGACACAAGAGGCTGCAGGTGCTGGAAGCTGGAGTAAAAAACAAAGTGCTGGAGAAACTCAGCGGGTCGAGCAGCATCTGCAGGGGGAAAGGAACTGTTGACGTTTCAGCTCAAGACCGTGCATCAGGACTGAGAGTGGAGAGGGGAGAGAGTCAGCATAAAGAAAAGAGGGGGAGTGAGGAGCGAGTGGCCCGGAATGTGGAAGGTGAGGAGAAGGGAGGAGGATGAACAAATGCAGCCAGCTAAGGGGGAGAGGGAGGGGGTGAGCATGAGAGGAGGAGAGGAGGAGAGGAGGAGAGGGGGAGAGGGGGAGAGGGGGAGAGGGGGAGAGGGGGAGAGGGAGAGGGAGAGGGAGAGGGAGAGGGAGAGGGAGAGGGAGAGGGAGAGGGAGAGGGAGAGGGAGAGGGAGAGGGAGAGGGAGAGGGAGAGGGAGAGGGAGAGGGAGAGGGAGAGGGAGAGGGAGAGGGAGAGGGAGAGGGAGAGGGAGAGGGAGAGGGAGAGGGAGAGGGAGAGGGAGAGGGAGAGGGAGAGGGAGAGGGAGAGGGAGAGGGAGAGGGAGAGGGAGAGGGAGAGGGAGAGGGAGAGGGAGAGGGAGAGGGAGAGGGGGAGAGGGAGAGGGAGAGGGAGAGGGAGAGATATGAATATTGGTGCTGATTGAGGCATGGGATTGCAGATGAAGCCTCCGTTTAACTCATTGTCGAGGTCGTGTAGCCTGACCTCTGTTAGCTGCTGAAGTGCTGAGATACTAGAGCCAGACCTGAACGTATGCCCATTTAATTTGGATGTGGGATCGTAACCAACTGTGCAGGGGATCCTCTCATTCAGTGGTGCAAAGGCTGCCTTGTTAAATTCTAGTTTCAGCGTAGATTCTCGACTGCCTTCCGAAATGACCATTTGTTAATGATACCAACATGAACCTTAGATTCTGGTGTTCCCTTTTCATGACACTCCACTGCCAAGACAGTGGTCCTTTTGACAACGTGGATGGTCGGTCCCATACGCCCCGCTGTCTGTGGATGTGTTTTTGTACTTCACCCATTACATTGCCGTTTCAGGATTCTCTCAACTATTGTATTTAGCTTTTAATTCCCTTTGCTCTTGTCCCTGATCGTTCAGGAGTCTCAATATTAATTCTGCCAATTATTTTCAGTTCCTCCAATGTTTACAGTTTTTTTCTTTTCTTTTCCCCAACAGATGTCCTCTCTTCTTTTGATTTTTCAGAGGAAACAAACTGAGCGGATGGCTACAAGGCAGGCCACACCACATCATGGCGGCACGGTGGCGCAGCGGTAGAGTTGCTGCCTTACAGCGAATGCAGCGCCGGAGACTCAGGTTCGATCCTGGCTACGGGCGCCGTCTGTACGGAGTTTGTACATTCTCCCCGTGACCTGCGTGAGTTTTCTCCGAGATCTTCGGTTTCCTCCCACACTCCAAAGACGTACAGGTATGTAGGTTAATTGACTGGGTAAATGTAAAAATTGTCCCTAGTTTGTGTAGGATAGTGTTAATGTGCGGGGATCGCTGGGCGGCGCGGACTCGGTGGGCCGAAGGGCCTGTTTCCGCGCTGTATCTCTAAATCTAAAAAAAAATCTAAAGGGCAGACTTCACTTTTTACTCTGAACCACATTAACCTGGCAGGGACTGCACAGAACTAACGTTGCAGGTTTCAGGTCAGCAGGAAACCAGATGTAAAACGGTACCATCTGCTACAGGGATAGCCCTGCTTGCCATTTGAAGGTTCATCTTCCTCACCGACATTAACCATTTTCTCCCTCCTTCCATGCATGGCATTGTGCCAGTATAAATGGAGCGAGTGGCCAGGACAGACGACATAGGACTGTGCTCCTTATGGTTGCCATTTCCTGCACCATTCCAACTTCATCGTGCAAGCAAACAGAAGGTTGGCCTGTTTCCCACTCTATCTTTCATCCACAGTTTCAGTGTTAGACTTTAGACATTAGACGTACAGCGCAAAAAACACGTCCTTCAGCCCACCAGGTCTGCACCCGACCATAATGCTACACTAGCATTATTCTATACACTTGGGATAATTTTACCGAAGCCAATTAACCTACAAACCTGCACATCCTTGGAGTGTGGGAGGAAACTGGAGCACCCGGAGAAATCCCACACAGTTACAGGGAGAACATACAAACTCCGTACAGACAGCACCCGTACTCAGGATCAAACCCAGATCTCTGGCACTGTAAAGCACCAACTCTACCACTGAGCCACTGTGCTGCCCCTTTGCTCTAAGTGTCGTGTGCTGGTAACTGATTTTTCTAGGCTTCTTTTGTTACACCAAGGATATTGCCAAAATACTGTTAAGTCCACCAACATTAATGTCCTCATTTGGCGCCACTCGCATTCCATTAAATTTACTCGTCACTACTGACCCACATTCGACTGGGATGGAGCCTTGCCTCTCTGATGCTGTGTTGGACCCAGTATTAGATTCCTGGAGCCACCCTTTGTGTAGCCACAAAGAACCTTATATCTTCCATGTATACTGACCAATATTTGACACCATCACCAACTGCACTCACACGGGGACACACACACATACACAAATTCCATATAATACTATGTTCTCAATACTGTTTAAGAATTTAAGTTAAGTGTGTCTAGCTAGAAGGTGGCATGAGTCAAATGGGACAATTGAGGAAAATACCTTGGATGGCATGGACCAGGTGGGTTGAAAGGCCGGTTTCCTTGCTGTCGAACTCTCTGCTATCAATGCTATGATTGCCTGTCTTTGTAGCAAAGAGCTGTAAACACCAGAACTAACATGGGATATGCTGTAAACACCAGAACTAACATGTTTTCAAGAGAGAGCTAGATAGAGCTCTTAAGGATAGCGGAGTCAGGGGGTTATGGGGAGAAGGCAGGGACGGGGTACTGATTGAGAATGATCAGCCATGATCACATTGAATGGTGGTGCTGGTTGGAAGGGCCGAATGGCCTACTCCTGCACCTATTGTCTATTGTCTATATCGTGAAAATGAAGACTGCACTACAAAATCAGGCATGTTCCTCAATACAAGGATGGTCATGCAATGCCCCACAAGACCGAAGGGTGAGTAGATGGAATCAAAGCAGGTTTCATAACCTGACTGTTGGAAAGCGCTAACATTGAACCAGATCAAGGCCTAATCAGAAACAGAAGGTGGCTATGCAATGGTGTAACACCATTGCAAAATTTGGCCTCCTGTACATAACAGAAATGGGGTTGAAAATGATACACTCCATTAAAGCAGGACTGTGAGGATTAAGACCATAAATTCCTGTTAAAGCTTTTGAAGTTAATTGGTACATGCAAATATGCTGTTGAAATTTAATTGATAGGCATTGATTTGCTTTCTTGATTTTTTGCTCATAACAGGGGCTCGAAGATTTGATTTAATTTTTTCTTCTCTCATTATATTAATCCCATGTTATTTTATCATGTATATGATATATATTATTTTATCTATTTAGTACAGATCGGACTCGATGATTGGCATGGACATGATAGGGCAAAGGGTTGGTGTTGTGTGACTTTATGACTCCATTTCAAATCAAAATAAAATTGCTAATTAATCTACTCTGTTTCTATGGACACCATTGATCTCACTGTCTCAAGTGAGGCCAAATCGATTTTTTGTGCATTTAAACTTTAACCATTTTGTAAAAGCGGTACCATTGCTCATTTTCAATGTCCAGTGAAGAATGCTTCTTATTTATCATATTCCATTTTCTGTCGCAGTGTAATGCCTGGAGAAAATCAATTTTACAGAAATTTTATGTGAAGAAGTGGCAGATTGCGCGATGAATCTGGAAAAGTCATTTCTCAAAGAGCTGACAGAAGCTCTCATTTCCCTGAAAGGCTTTTGCACAGTGTTGGTCTGACTCACTAACACACTCTCTTTGCTTCAATTTAATCCGTGATGCACAATACCAATCATACTCGGCTCCATCTAACGCACTCTGCGTATCTGAAGCCCACTAACATTTTAAGCATCTGTTGAACACCAGAGGAGATGAATAATTCGATTGACTGATAATACATGTTGGCCCTGCTTAACTCTGAGCCCCAACCGAGTCCAGCAGCAACACTACGTCAGGCTTGAGATGATAGTCAGTGGGCAAGTTAGACAGCCGCGATTGAAGCTGCCCTGTGCTGCCGCAGATTTCATTTCTCGCATTTCACCGGGCTCTTCATCTGAAATGTGAATCTCGCACCACGGGACTGCAAATCTGACCTGTACCAGGGGAAGTTGAGTCCCACGCACTCAGAGTTTCTGTTTCCTTTCAGTATTTTCCCCTGCCTACAGGCGTTGTGCGGTAATGGCTGAATTCTGTTCCATCCTTCAGGGATGTTGTACGTTCCATTCCAAACACGCACCCCGTGGAACCAGGGACCTGGTAAATTTAGACCAACCTAACCACTCTGTCGCCGATCTGATGGATCAATCCCTGGGGAGTTCACCATCCTTCATGCCTACATTATTAGCACAACACTCATGTTGCAATTATCATTTACTGAAGGCACCTGCAATGAGACCGGCAGAAAAACAACCACGATGCACAAAATATCAAAACAAATGACAGAACGCTCAGCAGGTCAAGCAGCAACTATTTCACTCAGAGGCCAGTAAGTACCCGGAATGAGTTGCCAGAGGAAGCTATGGAAGTGGATACAATTACAATTTTTAAAAACGCATTTGGGCAGATAGATGGGTAATGTGATACGATGCGATACGATACAACTTTATTCATCCCTGGAGGGAAATTGGTCTGCCAGCAGTCATAACACACAAGGTACACGATAAACTTGAATTAAAAGTGAAAACAAAAAGAAAAAGACAAGCAACTGTTGGCTGGCTGCCGTGTGCACAGCGCCTTTACCAGAACAAATGAACAAACAAACACAGACTAAAACCCCTGTCCCACTTAGGCGATTTTTTAGGCGACTAGGCTGTCGCCGCATGGTGGCCGGGGTCTTGCCTGTACGGTCGTGAGTCGTCTCCAAAGAGTCGTAGCGTCTTCAGGGTCGCTGCTGGATTTTCAGAATGTTCAAAAAATGTCGGCGGCAGTGGGTTTGATGCCAATGAATGCAGCTTGACGTCTCCTGACGCAGGTGCTGTCGTAGGTTGTGGCCAGGTGACATAGGTTGTCGCCGGTGCTGACTTCGGTGAATTCCATTGGCGACTACCTACATCAACCTACGTCAAACCGTCAAAACTGGAGGCCAAAATGACGTGAATTGTCTTCAGTTGTCGCCGACAGGGTCGTAGCTCGTCGCGGGTGGACGTAGGTTGACTTCGGTTGTCGTAGGTTGCCGCCTGTGTGGCCGTAGGTTGTCGTAGGCGCGGTCGTAGGTGGACGTCCTACTCACCGCGATTGGGTCGCAGGTTGTCGGTAGCTTGCTGTAGCTTGACGTCGAATAGGTGGTAGGTTGCCGTAGCTTGTCGTAGACATTGCCGTAGGGAGGGGGTCCAGTCGCCGGTTCTTCGGTGACCTGCTACGACTATGACAGTCGCCGGCTGTCGCCTAAATAATCGCCTAATTGGGACAGGCCCTTTATCCCCTGGGCAGTGGATTCTATACTAGAGTGGGAGGGTTTCGAGGATACGGGCAAAACGCAGGCAAATGAATGCCAACTTGGAAGGGGCTGATTCCATGCTGTCTAGCTCTATGACTCCATGACTCTGATGACTCTTTGTCTAGCTCTATGACTCTATGACTCCGATGACTCTTTGTCTAGCTCTATGACTCCATCACTCTGATGACTCTTTGTGGAAAGATGAAGTGTTAACACTTCTTTGATTTCAAACATTAACTATGCTTCTTTCTCTCTCCACAGATCCTGCCTGAGTTCCTTCTGTTTTCATTTTAGATTTCCAACATCTGCTGTATTTTTTAAATTTTCAATTGCACAGAACGCTGAAAAAGATATACATCTGAAACAATGTCTAGTTTAGAGATGCAGCATGAAAACAGTTCCTTTCATCCCACTGAGACCACGCGACCATCGATCACCTATTCGCACTAGTTTCGACTTTAGACTTGAGAGATACAGCACAGAAAGAGGCCAGTTTCTCTGCTGTATTTCTCTATGATTCTACCTCCCACACCCCACTTTATTGCTGTCGGTGACTCTAAACTACCGCTCTTGCAAACTGATCTGTCACAGCATGCAATGCCTGTGGGGCAGAAACATAACTTCCTCTTTCAGGCAAATCCTCCTCCCGACCTCAATAACGCGATCGACATCTAAGATACTTCTCCAAACCTGTCTTCCGAGTTAAGTCCTGAAGCTCTGAATCTATCCACAAAAAAAAAACCTTTCTAATCTCCTGTTCCAAGTTTCCTGCAAAAAAAAAGGGCCTTCTCCACAGGAAAGGTACAATATAGGTAAAAATATTTTTGATCTCCACAATGTATCAAGCAAGTCCTTACATCAGGGAGTGTGTGGTATCAATGCTTGTGTGCAGTGCACTTGCATGTTTGTATACATGTAGGGTTAAATCAAGTGCCCATTTGTCACATGCACTGGAACGCCAGACGTGAATCGGAACAATTACATTTTTATGTGTTTCAGCTTTAAGGCACATTAGTGGTAACAACATCAATAATAAATATATAGTAAACTATTATTTATTCTAAGTAAACTGAACCATAATTAGTGCCAAGTGTGTGTGTGGGTGTGTGTGTGTGTGTGTGTGTGTGTGTGTCTATATGTATGTGTGCATGCTTATATTTGTGTGTGCGTGTGTGCACATGCTTATATGTGTGTATGTGCATTGTGTGTGTGCGTGCTTATATGTGTGTGCATATATGCGCATGTGTGTGTGTGTGTGCGTGTGCGTGTGTGCGCTTATATTTGCATGTGCGTGTGTGCATTTATGTGTGAGAGAGAGAGAGAGAATCAGGATAAGAGTTGCGAGTTTCAAAATCTGAAATACTTCAATATTCGGAAACAAAATTAGCAAAAACATTAATGATTTCAAAGATGATTACACCCGCAGCAGGAAACTCAGTTGGTTTAATTGTACTTTAGCAGCTTAGGAAGCATTTAAACGGTAGCTACGACGATGTGCTTGTAGTTATTATCATTATAAAATTCAACATATTCACTCAGTACTTACATCTCGGTTGGTCATGTTCCAGTACGGCCTCTCTCCGTATGATGTGACCTCCCACATGACAACTCCGTAGCTCCAGACATCGCTGGCTGAGGAGAACTTGCGATACGTGATGGCCTCGGGCGCTGTCCAGCGGATCGGAATCTTTCCACCCTGCACAAAACGTTTTGCTTTTTAGGACAAGTTCAAACAACAAAATGTGTAGGAAGGAACTGCAGATGCTGGTTTAAACTAAAGATAAGACACAAGATGTTGGAGTGACTCAGTGGGACAGGCAGCACCTCTGGGGAGAAGGGATGGATGACATTTCGGGTTGGGACCCTTCTTCAGACCGAAGTCATCATTCCTTCTCTCCGGAGATGCTGCCTGTCCCGCTGAGTTACTCCAGCATTTTGTGCCCAAACAACAAAATCCTGATAAATATGTTATTTTGTTCACTTTACATTGGCAATCTTCAAGACATAGGAAATTGTATTAAAGATTGAATAATTGAAGAGTACTTTGAAAGGAATAAAGGTTTCACTACGGAGGAGAGCGGGAGAGTAGGAGTTCAGAACACGAGTTGAGTGACCTCTTTCCATCCAAGTCTGATTCGAAGACTTGATGAATATTTAAGGGTCATTACTCAAAACACCGTCAAACAATAAAGGCACATTACTGTGCAGGGAGTGTGATGTCAGGCTCCTAACCTGCGGAGATGAAGCTTGCTTCTGCCTCGACCCACCCTGTGCCTCTCACCCACCCAACATGACTGCTTCCCGCAAGGTTCACTGATAACATTCTGCCCGCGTCTTAGAAGACCACCTCGGGCTGAGAGGACGACAGACTTCAGGCCACGCAACACCAGGGGAGTCAGGGGATACTCTAACAAATTAGCAACAATGGGAGCCGGTGAAAGTTTAATCAATCACCTCACAAACTGGGATTTCCCCTTTGGATGAAAGGGTTTAGATTCCAACTCCCTGTGTTCACTTGGTTGGTACGATTTTAGAGTCCATTATAAAAGAGGAGGTTTCTGAGTACTCGGAAGCACACGATGACATAGGCCGAAGTCAACATGGTTTTGTGGAAGGGAGATCTTGCCTGACGAACCAGTTGTAGTTCTTTGAGGAAGTAAATAGCAGGATAGCCTTACTCTTCTCCTAGAACTTATGAAAGCACAACTAAAAACTGAGACCAATTCCACTGTGCTTGCTGACACTAGGCTGTTGGATAACTCGGGATAGGTTGCTTACACTGATCAACTTATGTTGATCAGCTTCGGCGACACAGCGGTAGAGTTGCTGCCTTGCAACGCCAGAGACCCGGGTTCGATCCAGACTGCTGGTTCTGAGTGCACGGACTTTGTTCTCCCTGTGACCGTGTGGGTTTTCTCCGGTTTCCTCCCACATCCCAAAGATGTGCAAGTATTTAGGTTAATTTGCTTCTGTATATTCACCCTAGTGTGGAGGATAGAACTAGTATATGGGTGATTGCCGGTTGGTGCGGAATTGGTGGATCTAAGGGCTCTTTCCGTGCAGTATCACTGTTGTAGAATCAGCAGCTAACATGTGCACAAAAAGACCTCACAAGCAGTAATGTGACCATGAGAAGGTCAACTGTTCTTACTGACATGGAGCTGTAGTGATATAGAATAAAAACACACCCTTCGGCCCATTGAGTCTGCACTGACCATCACGCACCTATTGATCCCCCAGGGAAATGCCACATGTCACAGGGAGAACATGCAAACTCCACACTTACAGCAGTGGAGGTCAGGGAGTCCAAGTTTCTCCAGTATCAAGATGGCATAGTGGCACAGTCGGTAGAGCCACTGCCTCACAGTGCCAAAGACTCAGGTTCGATCCTGACCTTCGTCTGTGCGGAGTTTGCACATTCTCCCTGTGACGACGTGGGTTTCCTTTTGGTTCCCTGGTTTCCTCCCACATCCCAAAGATGTGCGTGTTTGTAGATTAATTGGCCTCCGTTAATTGCCTCGTCAGTATAGGGAGTGGATGTGACGGTGTGATAACGTAGAACTCGTGTGATCGGGCGGTCGATGGCGTGGACTTGGTGTGCCAAAGTGCTTACTTCCATACTGTATCTCTCTAAACAGATCCAAGGGATGTGATTCGAAACGTATAAGATTATTAAGGGGTTGGACACGTTAGAGGCAGGAAACATGTTCCCAATGTTGGGGGAGTCCATGTAAAAATTGTCCCTAGTGGGTGTAGGATAGTGTTAATGTACGGGGATCGCTGGGCGGCGCGGACTGTTTCCGCGCTGTATGTATGATATGATATGAATAAGGGGTAGGCCATTTAGAACGGAGATGAGGAAAAAAGTTTTCAGTCAGAGAGTTGTAAATCTTTGGAATTCTCTGCCTCAGAAGGCAGTGGAGGCCAATTCTCTGAATGCATTCAAGAGAAAGCTAGATAGAGCTCTTAAGGATAGCGGAGTTAGGGGGTATGGGGAGAAGGCAGGCACGGGGTACTGATTGAGAATGATCAGCCATGATCACATTGAATGGTGCTGCTGGCTCGAAGGGCCAAATGGCCTACTCCTGCACCTATTGTCTATTCTCTCTCTTCTCACCTCTCCACATCTATAGGTATCTAATATCTAGTCAGTTGTATGAAATGTTTTCAACAATGTGTTCACATACAAGAACCTGACAAAATGTACATCTTTACAGTGTGAAACATCCACAGGAGAGTTGGAGGATGGGTAGCATTCTTTTCTTCTTCTAAATGGGCACGCTGACCAAATTCCAGACCTTGAAGCTCCCCCCCTGACTGACCTCTCTTGTTGTGAATTAATGTCCTTAATCATAGTGGGCTGAATCAGAGATACTAGAGGAACAAGATAGACCACTAGACCCTAAAAACCGTAGTACGTCAAGGCGCCATTTTAGTAGGCAGAAACTTGCAGAAACATTTAAAAAGAAAAATAACAAAAATCTGTGAATTGATCGATGAGATATATTCTGCATTTTAATGGTATCATCACACATACTGTTCCCCCAAAACACTGACTACTCTGCGAGAGGCATAGCAAACAGCGGGGTTTGCCTACTAAAATGGCACCTTTGCATACTACACTCGAGTATAGACGATTTCAACAGAGTGGTCCATCTTGTTCCTTTAGTATCTTTGGGCTGAATGGCCTGTGTCTGTGCTGTACGACTCTATGATTCAAAACTCTAATCACCATGGAAACAGGCCCTTTGGCCCACTTGCCCCCACCGGCCAACATGTCCCATTTACACTAGTCTCACCTGCCTGAATTAGGCCCATATCCTTGTAAACCTGTCCTAATCATGTAATTAAGATGGTAAATTTCTGGTAAACATGCCTCGGTGGAAGTGTAAAATAAATCAATTTTCGGGAACCAGAGTGAGCACTGTCTTTCAAAGATTTATTTCAATACCACAAAAATTAAGACAGTGTGTAATAGTGCAATTTCAAGAAGAACAAAAAATAAAAACAACACAAAACAAATAAAACTGCATTTTATACAGGGCCTTTCAGTGTGATTTTTATTTTCTAGACTCTTGGAGATAAATTTTGCAAGTACTAAAGATTATGAACAAACTCTAAAGGACTATTTCCCTCTGATATTCAGCCATAGATCGGATTTATCAGAAAGATATGGAATTCTGCACAGCAGATTCTTGGGAAGGGAGAATTTCCATTTGCGTGGGAACTTTCATGTGTAGATATCCACGATGAATTATTCTTTGAGGTGACACAAATGTTTCATAAGAAGTCAATTTGCTCATAGCAATGTCCCACCAAATGTAGAGAGGCAAATGGTTCATTAATCAGTTTTTGCAAGGCCAGGAGTCCAAGATAAACTGAGAATAAGAATAAGCCACTCTGCTGGAAATCTGAAGTCAAAACATAAACTGCTGGAAGCACTTAGCAAGTCAGGAAGCATCGGTAGGAAGAGAAACTGAGTCGATGACACTACTCTGATCAAGATAGGTTAGACAATAGACAATAGGTGCAGGAGTAGGCCATTCGGCCCTTCGAGCCAGCACCGCCATTCAATGTGATCATGGCTGATCATTCTCAATCAGTACCCCGTTCCTGCTTTCTCCCCATACCCCCTGACTCCGCTATCCTTAAGAGCTCTATCTAGCTCTCTCTTGAATGTATTCAGAGAATTGGCCTCCACTGCCCTCTGAGGCAGAGAATTCCACAGATTCACAACTCTCTGACTAAAAAAGTTTTTCCTCATCTCTGTTCTAAATGGCCTATCCCTTATTCTTAAACTGTGGCCCCTGGTTCTGGGCTCCCCCAACATTGGGAACATGTTTCCTGCCTCTAACGTGTCCAACCCCTTAATAATCTTATACGTTTCGATAAGATCCCCTCTCATCCTTCTAAATTCCATTGTATTCAAACCTAGTCGCTCCAGTCTTTCAACATATGACAGTCCCGCCATTCCGGGAATTAACCTGGACTTTTTCCACTGTTGTTAAGTATGTATTCTATACATAAAAGCTTTACTACCCCTACAATGTAGGAAGGAACTGCAGATGCTGGTTTAAACTGAAGATAGACACAAAATGCTGGAGTAACTCAGCGGGACAGGCAGCACCTCTGGAGGGAAGGAACGGGTGACTTTTCGGGTGGAGAACCTTCTTCATACCTCTTGTCGGAGAGAGGAGGAGAACTTCTTCAAAATAGACATACTTTGAGGAGATTTCGCAGTGGAGCAGACGAAATGTGTCGGAAGGAATTCCTCCTACATGTAACTTTCTGCTGAATCCCCTTCATTCCCGACACATGAAACAGTGGCTCTGATCAAATTTATCCCGTCCCATCATTATGTTAGATGCAAAGTGCTAGAGTCATTCAGCAGGTCAAGCAGTATCACTGGAGGAGAACATGGATAGGTGACCTTTCAGGTCTGGGCCCTTCTTCCATTCTATATCCATTTAAGATAACAGACAGAGCCTGAATCTGACATTTCTTCTGAATGATACTGCCTCTGAGTGAACTCTGTAATCTTATTGGCAAAACAAAGAACTGCAGTCTGAAGAAGGGTGTCACCTATCCTTTTCCTCCAGAGATGCAGTCTGTCCCGCTGAGTTACTCCAGCACTTTGTGTCTATCTTCTGTAACCTTATTAATCTGTGAGGAAACTCCCCCTCTTTTCTGCATTACGCTTCATACATTTAGCTTTCCGCTGATGTCCCTCATCCCTGACACATGAAACAGTGGCTCATCAAATTTGTCCCTTCCGTTCATTATGTTGAACACTACCACCGCATTAACATGTAATCTGCATCATTCTTACAGAGAAGCAGAAGATATGAAGTGATGGTCTTGCATTGTGTGAAACAAAGAAAAGAAATTCCTTAGTCATAAATTCATTGGCTCTTGGATAGAGTGGATGTGGAGAGGGTAATTCCACTAGTGGGAGAGTCCAGGACCAGAGGTCAAAGCCTCAGAATTAAAGGACATTCCTTTAGGAAGGGGATGAGGAGGAATTTATTTAGTCAGAGGGTGGTGAATCTGTGCAATTCATTGCCACAGAAGGCTGTGGAGGCGAAGTCAATGGATATTTTTAAGACAGAAATAGATAGGTTCTTGATTAGTACGCGTGTCAGGAGTCATGGGAAGAAGGCAGGAGAATGCCAGAGGAGGGAGAGATTGAATGGCGGAGTAGACTTGATGGGCCAAATGGCCTAATTTGGCTCCTATCCCTTATGAACTCATGAACTTATGATCTCAGTGCTTGCAGGAACTAAAGCCATTTTTTTTTAAATGACCTAAAATGATATTGTTTCTTACAAATTAGAATTTGAACAACTGCTACAGATTAACTCTTTTAAACGTGATCTAGAACAGGAGCAGAATTGCACTTTTGAGAATTTCTCTCAGAGCAGATTAGTTCAGACCACTGTACACTGTGTGGAATAAATCACTGACCTATTGACATTTCTGCTCAAGACAGCCTCATGTTCGCCCCCGATATTTGTACAAGACCCAGCTCGATATAAGCTCTGCCTTAGGTCTGGCTGATTTAGTTTAATTTTGACCCACTGGTCCTGTTTAGCGCCTGGTGCTCTTGTAATTCATGCTCAGTTGACTAAGCTTCAATTGCCATTTCCTTTTAATCTCTTCCATATTCCCTAACACCCCACGAACAAAAGTATAACTGCTACATTTCAGCGTGCAGCTTTGCTCATAGAGTCATACAGCACAGAAACTGGGCCATTGGGTCAACTTGCCCATGCTGACCAAGATGCCCCCATCTACACTAGTCCTACCTGTCTGCGTTTGGCCCATATTCCTTTAAAACTTTCATTTCCATTGACCTGTCCAAATGCTTCACTGCCTTCTCTGGCAGCTCGTTCCATCTACCTAGCACCCTCTGGGTGAAAACGTTGCCCCTCAGGTTCCTATTAAACATTTCTCCTCTCACCTTAAACATATGTCTTGTGCTTCTTGATTCCCCTACTCTGGGTAAAAGACACTGTGCATTCACTCTATCTATTCCTAATTCACCCTGTCTATTCCTACCCGTACAATTTTATCAATGAGTCATTGAGCACAAAGAAATGGCCATTCATCATTTATCTGCACACACCTTTCAAAATTTGAAATTGCTGAGCACTTCAATCCTCTCTTCATAAAATGTCCTCTCATTTCTGGTGTGCTTTCACAGTAACACTCACAGCTGCACAGAGTACTTCAATTATGCTTTGTGTAGGTTTAGAAGGACTTCCTTGCCTCTGCAATACCATTTACTTAAAGCGATGTTTGACACTTATCCATTCATTCTCCCTGTCAATGGTCACATCCTCAAAACATGATGTGCCAGCTTAGTTTTTTCATTTAGTTTTAGAGATGCAGCGCGGAAACAGACCCTTTGGCCCACCGAGTCCACACCGACCAGCAATCCCCGCACATTAACACTATCCGCACACGCTAGGGACAATTTACATTTGTACCAAGCCAATTAACCTACAAACCTGGAGTGTGGGAAGAAACCAAATATCTTGGAGAAAATGCCATGCAGGTCACGGGGAGAACATACAAACTCCCTACACAACACTCACAGGGGGGATTGAACCCGGGATCCCGGTCTCTGGCACTGTAAGGCTGCACCTCCACTGCTGCGACACTGTGCCGCTCTTTGACTTTCATTTGGAATTAATTCTATTTAACCATAGTTGGAATTTTGCACACATGCCGGGTGCCACAGTCTTTGCCTCGGATGCTGTCTGTGTGGAGTTAGAAACATAGAACGTAGAAACATGGAAAATAGGTGCAGGAGTAGGCCATTCAGCCCTTCGAGCCATTCAATATGATCATGGCTGATCATCCAAAATCAGTACCCCATTCCTGCTTTCTCCCCATATACCTTGATTGCAATAGCCCTAAGAGCTATATCTAACTCTCTCTTGAAAACATCCAGTGAACATCTAGGGCAGAGAATTCTGTGGCATTTTTCCTGCATCTGGCCAGTCCAATCCTTTAAGAATGTTATATGTTTCTATAAGATCCCCTCTCATCCTTCTAAATTCCAGTGAATATAAGCCCAGTTTGCTTGTTCTGCTTTTAATCGTGTGGATTTCCCCCAGTTTCCTACCATGGCACATAGTGCTGGTCAGTAGGTTAACCAGCCGTTGTAAGTGGACGCCTAATGTAGTTGCACGGTGGAATTGATGGGAACGTGGGGAGAATTGGCGACAGGTGAAATTGGGGTAAGGAATGCACAGGAATAGGAGTGACACAGTGGCACAGTGATAGAGTTGCTGCCTTACAGCACCAGGGATCCCTGGTTCAATCCCGACTATGGGTGCCATCTGTGCGGGGTTTGTACGTTCTCCCGGTGACTGCGTGCGTTTTCTCCGGGGATCTGGTTTTCCTCCCACACTCCAAGGGCATGCAGGTTTGTAGGTTAATTGGCTTCTGCAAATTGAAAATTGTCCCTCGTGTGCAGGATGGTGCTAGGGTGTGAGGTGGTCACTGGTCGGTGTGGAGTTGGTGCGTTGAAGGGCCAGTTTCCACGCACCATCTCTAAAGTCTAAAGTAAAGAATGGTTTTAATCTGTGAGCCAGCATGGACTCGACTCCTCTCACGATAATCAGTTCCTGGGAGATTGATGGTATCCACCCATTGCTCCCTTGTATAGGGAAATGGGGACTATGGAGGGATACCAACAATCCTCTAGGAACTGGTTACAAAGAGAGTCGTTGAATTTGTGCAACAAATAACAAATTGGGAGTGGTGGAAATTGTGGTTATTAAAGATATTCTAACTCATTATTGCAAATCCATCTTGTGAATACAAGGCTTTGTTTAGTTTAATTTAATTTAGTTTCGAAATACAGCACGGGAACAGGCTCTTCGGCCCACCAAGTGCACACCGACCAGTGATCCCTGCACACTAACACTACCCTACACGCGCTAGGGACAAGTTACGTTTCTACCAAGGCAATTAACCTACAAACCTGTACGTCTTTGGAGTGTCGGATGAAACTGAAGATCCCGTAGAAAACCCATGCAGTCACAGGGAGAACGTACAGACTTCGTACAGATAAGCACCCGTTTAGTCAAGGGTTTTGGCGCTGTAAGGTATGTAGCTCTACCGCTATCTCTTTGTGCTACTGTCCGTCTTTTTTTTGTTGAGTGTCGGTGTTGGGATGATTTTTATATATATTTTTTTGGTTGTGTATGTGTGGGAGGGGGTGGTGGTGTGTGGGGGGTGGGTGTGGGTGGGTGGGTGTGGGGAACTTTTCTCTTCCTCACGGCGTGGGGTGCGGCTCGGCTGCGGGGCCTAACATCCCCCGGTGCGGCTCGGCCGCTGGACTTTACATCCCGGTGCGGCTCGGCCACTGGACTTTACATCCCGGTGCGGCTTGGCCGCTGGACTTACATCGCCCGGTGCAGCTCGGCTGCGGGGCTTAACACCGCCCGGTGCAACTCGGCTGCGGGACTTTACATCGCCCGGTGCAGCTCGGCTGCGGGGCTTAACACCGCCCGGTGCAGCTCGGCTGCGGGGCTTAACACCGCCCGGTGCGGCTCGGCTGCGGGACTTTTCACCGCTGGTGCGGCTCGGCTGCGGGACTTTTCACCGCTGGTGCGGCTCGGCTGCGGGACTTAGCTGCGCAAGGCTTGGTCGCGGGCCTTTCATCGCCCGGTTCGGCCGCGAGACGTTTCAGCGCCCGGTGCGGGGACTGTGCGGGTCGGTCGGGGACGAGCTGTCTGTCCGTGGGCGTGGGGAAGAGAGGGGAAGTTTTGTTGCCTCCATCACAGTGAGGGGGTGTTTAGAGTCACTGTGATGGACGTTTGTGTTGGGGTTGTGTGTCTTGTGTTTTTTTTTCTATGACTGCTATGTAGTTTCGTTCGGTACTTCGGTGCCGAACGACAAATAAAGCTCTGTTATACCTGTTATCTGTTATACTTGCAAGGATGTTCGAACCAGTATGTGGTTTTGTCTACATTTAAGGGCACATAGCCTGTCCTTGTTCTTAATATAAATTCCCACACCCACATTTATATTGAAAGCTGCCAATGTAAACGGGTCACATTATAACAGCAGTTTCTGAAACAGCATCTTTGCAGAAAAAAGAAGCTGACAATCAAAGCATCAATAAACCAGGCAGCTGTATAATATCACAATGGTGAGTGTGTTGGATGTTACAGTTATTAAATCTAGCACAATGTTATTAAACCAGGAATAAAGTAATAATCTGGTGATGGAGGCTCCAAAGGGTGAGTCTTACAGAAAGGCGATTCAGTAAGTGCTGACAAAGCTGACTTACCATGCAGGCTGTACATCATGTAAGCACAGTGGAGCCTGGGCACACAGCAGAGCAAAGGGCTTGAAATGAGACTCTCGTACCTTAGCCTGGGGGTTGTACTGTGTTTAAAGCAATCTATTTAAACCACTCTTAAAAAGAAAATCAATTCAACTGTAAAACCACTAGGTCCAATGGCAGACTATCCCGTCGTTTAAGAAACAGTTGGACAGGTACATGGATAGGACAGGTTTGGAGGGTTACAGACCAAGTGCAGGCAAGTGGGACTAGTGTAGCTGGGACATTGTTGGCCGGTGTGGGCGAGTTGGGCCGAAGGGCCTGTTTCCACACTGTCTCACTCTATGACTCCATGGCAGACTGAAAGAGGATGGGTATTCTTCACATCCAATTTCCCACTTTGTATAATTGTAGTTCCTAGTTTAGAGCATCTAAAAACCATGTCAATTAAAATTATAGAGTGTCTGTGTATTGTTATAATTTCCTCGGAAATTCCACGTTAGAAATCTAGTTTGGACCAAAAAGCTTGCAAGGAACATACAAGAGAGAACAGCACGGGAACAGGCCCTTCAGCCTCAACGTCGGTGCCGAACATAATGCCAAGTTAAACTCATCTCCGCTGCCTGCATGTGATCCATGTCCCTGGATATCCATGTGCCGATCCAACAGCTTCTTAAATGCCCTTCTAGTATCTGCCTCCCCCACCACCCCTGGCACCATCAAACTATCTATAAAAAGCCTTCTGGTTCACTATTGTCTTTCAGGGAAGAAATCCAACAGACTTCCTCAATTGGCCCATGTGCGATTCCATTTAACACAGCAATTTCTTCCCTCTGAGTGTAGAGAGTCGTGAGGGTGGTAAAGACCGGACCATTAGATAAAGTGCTGGAGGAACTCAGTGGGTGGGGCTGCAGCTTTGTAGGGAACGGATAGATGACGTTTCAGGTTGGGACCATTCTTCAGACTGATTCCGTCTGAAGAAAAGTCCCGACCCAAAACGTCGTCTATCCGTTTCCATCCACAGATGTCGCCTGACCTGCTGAGTTCCTCCAGCACTTTGTGCTTTACTGGGTTCGAGCATCTGCAGTTTCTTGAGTTGCCAGATCATTAGATGCACTTAAAGTTGATACAGAGAAGCATTGCGAAGATCGAGGGAACGAAGGCTACAGGGAACTGGCTCAGAAAAGGAGAGGATGCCTGGGGCTGATCAGCCATAATTATATCAAATGGCAGAGCAGGTTTGAGGGACTGAGTAGCTATTCCTATTTTCATAGGGTTTCCGAGTCATACACCATTTGGCCCACTTGTCCATACCAACAATGGGCAACCATCACATTGATCTCGTCTTCCAGCAGTGGTGCCAAGTTGGGCAATACGTTCGTGCCCTTCTCAAGAGTAACCTGCACTTCTCGTCCGTTGTGTTGAAGCTTGTGCTCCTACTTATCCCTTGAAGAATAGGCAGACTGCCACTGAAATTCCAAACCAGACCTGGAATTTTGTGGACGGCATAATGGCGCAGCGGTAGAGTTGCTGCAACACTGCGCCAGAGACCCAGGTTCGATCCTGACTACGGGTGCCGTCTGTACGGAGTTTGCACGTTCTCCCGCGTGGGTTTGCTTCGGCTGCTCTGGTTCCCTCCCACCTTCCAAAGACGTGCAGGTTTGTAGGCCAACTGGCGTCTGTAAACTGTCGCCCTAGTTGCTAGGAATGCAATAATGGGATAGTACAGAACTGGTGAGCGGGTGACCAATGGTCGGCGTTGACTCGATGGGCCGAAGGGTCTCTTTCTACGCTGTATCTCTAAAGCTCAAATACAAGCTAAAGGGCAAAGTGGATGATGATGGAAAAGATAGAAATGTTCAATGAAACGGGATTAGACTATTCCAATGAAAAGTAGACACTGTTGATGGCACCAGTATGAAGGGCTGACTGGCCTCATTCTGTGCTCCTTCTCTGACTCTCCTGCCCTCTCAGCTGATATCAGAGCAGATCAATGACTGAGGCAGCCGAGGAGCATATTTCGCTTGGGTAGTTCGCCAGCAGTACGAACATTGACTTCTCTAACGTCATATAGTCCCTGCTTTCCCTCTCTTTCCCCTCCCCCTTCTCAGTTCTCCCACTCGTCTTCCTGTCTCCGACTACATCCAATCTTTATCCCGCCCCCTCCCCGGACATCAGTCTGAAGAAGGGTCTCGACCCGAAACGTCACCCATTCCTTCTCTCCAGAGATGCTGCCTGACCCGCTGAGTTACTCCAGCTTTTTGCACCTACCTTCGACTTAAACCAGCATCTGCAGGGTTTTTTTCCTACAGCAGAGGAACAAGCTTCTCATGGACGTGTTTGAGATAGGTTGGTCAGCTCTGGTTAGACATTCTCCTGGACGGTCCATCCTAAGTCTTCTCATTTCTCAGCACAATGGGCAGTGAAACACTCTCCACACTTTAAAAAATAAGACGTTCCATTTTGGTTTTGTTTGTCCTGGGTTACATAGGCCAAATGAACCTGAACATTCGATGGCACCCTGGAGATTTGCCACTAGATCAGGAAGATCTTCCTTGCATTGCAGGTCATTAGCCCATTTGGCTGGGGGGTGTTTTACAGGGCACCTAGGGATAGTCCAGCGGTTAAGAGCAGCGGAGATCAGAAACCGTTTGTCAGCGCTTTAAAAGCACTTTATCTGGAGAAAATCATTGGCAATTTTGTCCAGGCATGAGTGATTTTTTAAAATATATACGGCAGCTAGCTTAGTAACGTTTTTCAAAGGTTCTTTTGTTTCAATTTAAATGCACAAATTCCTCTCCCTAGTGGCTTTGCGTGCATTCTTCTAAACGTTTTTGACTGACAAATTCCTTCTCTGCCGCTACAAAAAAAACCTGCCGGTGTTTGTCCTTGGAGGATTCAATGAAAACACTGAATTCCATTTCATTACTTCCATTTACATGGGAAAATTGAGCGTGTGTAGATCAATTTGTATTAATGCAGAGCAGTGACCATATAAATGACCTCGGGAATCATCTCAAAGGTGGCCTCGGTGAGAGATTTTCTTTCCCAGCTTTAACACTTTGAAATCCAAAGAGGATTTTCTAGTTCTGTTGAACAGTTTTTCCACATGTTGGAAAATTATTTTTTTCAGGCATTAGGAAACGCAGTGTTCTGAATCAATGGTGTGACAATAGACAATAGACAATAGGTGCAGGAGTAGGCCATTCAGCCCTTCGAGCCAGCACCGCCATTCAATGCGATCATGGCTGATCACTCTCAATCAGAACCCTGTTCCTGCCTTCTCCCCATACCCCCTCACTCCGCTATCCTTAAGAGCTCTATCCAGCTCTCTCTTGAAAGCATCCAACGAACTGGCCTCCACTGCCTTCTGAGGCAGAGAATTCCACACCTTCACCACTTTATGACTGAAAAAGTTCTTCCTCATCTCCGTTCTAAATGGCCTACCCCTTATTCTTAAACTGTGGCCCCTTGTTCTGGACTCCCCCAACATTGGGAACATGTTTCCTGCCTCTAATGTGTCCAATCCCCTCATTATCTTATATGTTTCAATAAGATCCCCCCTCATCCTTCTAAATTCCAGTGTATACAAGCCTAATTGCTCCAGCCTTTCAACATACGGCAGTCCCGCCATTCCGGGAATTAACCTAGTGAACCTACGCTGCACGCCCTCAATAGCAAGAATATCCTTCCTCAAATTTCGAGACCAAAACTGCACACAGTACTCCAGGTGCGGTCTCACCAGGGCCCGGTACAACTGTAGAAGGACCTCTTTGCTCCTATTCTCAACTCCTCTTGTTATGAAGGCCAACATTCCATTGGCTTTCTTCACTGCCTGCTGTACCTGCATGCTTCCTTTCAGTGACTGATGCACTAGGTGGGTGGATGTCTGATAGACAGGCAGGAGAACTTGATTCTTCACTTAAGTTGCTCTAACGTGACTTGTTGCCATGGTGCTGAACATGCCTTGGCAGGATGAATTGAAGGCATAGTGATTGAAAGAGGAATTAAAAATCGTAATCCTGCAGCAATCGTAATCCAGGAGACCCACCGACATTCTGTACTGTCTGACAATTTACTTCACTGCTCCGCAACAAATGTCCATATCCAACATCACATCACCAGATAAACTCGCCCTGCTGGCAATGTCAAGAGTAATCTCTGACTGGAGTCAGAGAGTCTTACAGTGTGGAAACAGATCCTTCGGCCCAACCTGCCAACGCCAACCAATATGTATCATCCACACTAGTCCCACCTGCCTGTGTTTGGCCCTTACCCCTCTAAACCTATCCCGCAGCACGGTGGCGCAGCGGTAGAGTTGCTGCCTTACAGCGAACGCAGCGCCGGAGACTCGGGTTCGATCCTGACTATGGGCGCTGTCTGTACGGAGTTTGTACGTTCTCCCCGTGACCTGCATGGGTTTTCTCCGAGATCTTCGGTTTCCTCCCACACTCCAAAGACGTACAGGTGTGTAGGTTAATTGACTGGGTAAAATGTAAAAATTGTCCCTAGTGTGTGTGTAGGGTAGTGTTAATGTACGGGGATCGCTGGGCGGCGCGGACTCGGTGGGCCGAAGGGCCTGTTTCCGCGCTGTATCTCTAAATGTATCTATGAACCTGACTGAATGTTTCTTAAACGGTGTGATGGTCCCTGCCTCAACTACCTCCTCCGGCAGCTCAATCTATGCACCTACCACCTTTTGTATATAAATCTTGCCCCCTCAGATTCCTGTTAAATCTTTCCCCCCCTCACTTTAAACCTATGTCCTCTGGTCCTTGATTCCCCTAGTCTGGGCCTATTGATTCCTCTCATGATCTTATCCACTTTCATACGATTACCGTTCATGCTGCTGCACTCCAAGGAATAGAGTCCTAGCCTGCTCACCCTCTCCCTCTCCCTGCAGCTCAGGCCCTTGTGTACTGGCAACATTTTTGTGAACCTTCTCTGTACCTTTTCCAGCCTAACAGCATCCACAAAATCCTCTCTGCACCCTTTCCAGCTTCACAACGTCTCCAGGGCAAAGTTTGGGAAGGCGCACCCCCTCAATGCCGGACCACCCGTGGGCCTTCTTTACACCACCTCCTGTGCCCCTTGCCGGTTTTGCCACTGGCAAGGGCCAGGGCTGCCTTGTTCACAACGCCAGGCACAGTCTGAGGCGTTCCTAGTGCTAGGTAATAATCTCACAGTTGATGTGAGATGATCTTCATTGCAGTGCTGTGTTACAATAGACAATAGGTGCAGGAGTAGGCCATTCAGCCCTTCGAGCCAGCACCGCCATTCAATGCGATCATGGCTGATCACTCTCAATCAGTACCCCTTTCCTGCCTTCCCCCCATACCCCCTCACTCCGCTATCCTTAAGAGCTCTATCCAGCTCTCTCTTGAAAGCATCCAACGAACTGGCCTCCACTGCCTTCTGAGGCAGAGAATTCCACACCTTCACCACTCTCTGACTGAAAAAGTTCTTCCTCATCTCCGTTCTAAATGGCCTACCCCTTATTCTTAAACTGTGGCCCCTTGTTCTGGACTCCCCCAACATTGGGAACATGTTTCCTGCCTCTAATGTGTCCAATCCCCTCATTATCTTATATGTTTAAATAAGATCCCCCCTCATCCTTCTAAATTCCAGTGTATACAAGCCTAATTGCTCCAGCCTTTCAACATACGACAGTCCCGCCATTCCGGGAATTAACCTAGTGAACCTACGCTGCACGCCCTCAATAGCAAGAATATCCTTCCTCAAATTTGGAGACCAAAACTGCACACAGTACTCCAGGTGCGGTCTCACCAGGGCCCGGTACAACTGCAGAAGGACCTCTTTGCTCCTATACTCAACTCCTCTTGTTATGAAGGCCAACATTCCATTGGCTTTCTTCACTGCCTGCTGTACCTGCATGCTTCCTTTCAGTGATTGATGCACTAGGACACCCAGATCTCGTTGAACATCCCCTCTTCCTAACTTGACACCATTCAGATAATAATCTGCCTTTCTATTCTTACTTCCAAAGTGAATAACCCCACACTTATCTACATTAAACTGCATCTGCCATGTATCCGCCCACTTACACAACCTGTCCAAGTCACCCTGCAGCCTTATTGCATCTTCCTCACAATTCACACTACCCCCCAGCTTAGTATCATCTGCAAATTTGCTAATTACGCTGCATCATCAGCTGGGCCAGGAAAGCAGCAAGAACAGAGATGATGAAGGGATTGGATTCCAAAAAAGAATTGGGGGACAGAGTGCTGCAAGTGGTTGCAGTTCCTAAAACCTTTTGTGACTGAGAGTCTGAGATGCCTTCAGACATCACCAAAGAACGGCCCAGCCCGCGTGCAAAGATTGTGCTCCCTGATCCTTGTATCAAAGATTGTGCTCCCTGATGTATTGTATCAAATGTCCTCTTTATTTTAATCATCAACCAGATTATCTTTAACTTTTGAAAGTCAGAGAAATAAAGAGGGCGGCACAGTGGTGCCGCAGGTAAATCCTGCTGCATCACACACCAGAGACCTGGGTTTGATCCTGACTTCAGCTGCTGTCTGTGTAGAGTTTTCACGTTCTTCCTGTTTTCCTGTTTTCACGATGCTCCAGTTTCCTCCCCCATCCCAAAGACTTGCGAGTTTACAGATTAATTGGCCTCTGTAAATTGCCTCTCGTTTGTAGGAAGCGGATGAGAAAGCACAATAACTTGGAACTAGTGTGAAAGGGTGATCAATGGTCAGCATGGACTCGGTGGACTGAAGGGCCTGTTTTCCTGCTGTATCTCGAAAAAACAAAAATGCAGACGCTTGGATCGTTATAACTCGATCCTTTAAGTGCCACGAACATTCTTAGTTTAATTTAATTTAGAGATACAGCGTGGAAGCAGGCCCTTCAGCCCACCGAGTCCTCGCCGACCAGCGATCCCCGCACCCTAACACTATCCCACACACACTAGGGACAATTTACAATTATTCCAAGCCAATTAACATCCAAACCTGTACGTCCTTGGAGTGTGGGAAAAAGACGGAGATCCTGGAGAAAACTCACGCAGGTCGCAGGGAGAACATACATACCCTGCACAGACAAGCACCCGTAGTCAGGATCGAACCCGGGTCTCTAGCGCAGTAAAGCAGCAACTCTAACGCTGCGCCACCGTGCTGCTCCTGATCAGGTTTCCTTGTTTCTCCTTTATGAGGCCAATCGACCACTCGTGAAGCACACTGATGCTGAAACAGGAGGTGCAATGTAAATACAGAGGCAGAACCACAATCTGCCGCCTCACCCCACCAACACTGCATCATTCACTTAGTTAGATCATGGCTGCTCTGCGCCTTGAAACATTCAGCTGTCGCTCAGTTTTATCAAAGCTCCGCCGCGAAAGATAACACGAAGAATAAAGCCAGATGGACCACTTGGCAATAGTTCGACAATGGCTTCAGATATGACAAAGGACCAATTGACCCTGCAAATTTCTCATAAAAATATCCGGGGGCTGTTGTCTAAATTGCAAGATCTGTTCTACAGATTGAACAACAGCCTGACACAGTAACAGTCGCAGAATATTATCCTGGGTCACAGATCCTCAATAATCAATGAACGCGTTTAAGGACGAGCACATATGTGCTTGCAATATGTGCCTGTTTATCATGTCGCTACAAAGAAAGTCACATTTAAATCCCTGAGCACAGCCCAGCCATGCCTCTCGGCTAAGGTTTTAAACTCTTTAATCAAGACTCGTACGCTAATCCCTCAGCGGCAGGTCAGACACTATGGTACTGACAGAGTGTTTGAGAGGGAGTGATCCTGAGGGACTTGGCAACAAATCCAGACCCCATCAAACTTCACTCACCCACCCGACACAGATTCATCTGCTCTCGTCAGGACCTGTAAGAAATATAACGCCACTGATCTTGTTGAGACAAAGTCTTGGTCTGTCATTGTCTGGCACCCCCCACCACCAGGCAGTTGCAAGGGAGGGATCCAGCACAGACTTGGATATGGATTAGACTTGGATTGATTCCTCTGGAATGGTGGAGGCTGAGAGGAGACTTTAGTTTCGTTGAGTCTATTGTCACCAGTACCTCAGCACAGTGAAAAGCTTTAGTTGCGTGCTATCCAGTCAGAGAAAAAAGCCAACTTGACAGAAGTATAGTAGGAAAATAACTGCAGATGCTGGTACAAATCAAAGGTATCACAAAATGCTGCAGTAACTCAGCAGGTCAGGCAGCATCTGGGAGAGAAGGAATGGGTTCCTTCTCTCCTGAGATGCTGCCTGATCTGCTGAGTTACTCCAGCATTTTGAGTTACTCCATACCTTTGATAGCAGTACATAAAGTTATGAGAGGCATAGATAGGGTAGACAGTCAGAACCTTCCTTCCAGGGTGGAAATGTCCAATACTAGAGGACGTAGTTATAAGGGAAAGCATAAAATAGATTAGCCATGATCCATGATTCAATGGGCTGAACGACCTACTTTTGCTCCCATGTCTTATGGTCTCATATAGGATGAGCAGTGGATCGTTTTATATCAACTTGAGCGATTTCTCTGCATTTAGCTTTTCAATGGAAATGAAAAGATGTGCCGAGTCCAGTATGCTGAAAGCAAAACCCGTCTGATTCTCCATCATCTTGTGCTCTCCTCCCAATTAACCCCGTCACTCCCATTTTATCGGCAAAAGAGACAGAACCTCGGATTCAAACCCTTCAGCGCTGCTAAAAATGTCACCACAATCCAAGGAAATAAAAACAGAACTTGACTCTGTCACTATAAAGCAGTGGCCTCAAATATGAGCTTTCAGCTATCAATTACCATGTCGGGCAATGCCAAAACCAATAAGCGATTTCAGCTATTTAATCCTCTTTGCTAGTCATAATGGTATATCACTTTCACCACACTTCCTTCAGGGGACCAATTAAGCAATCAGTTTAAATCACTGTAGACAGCCTTTAGCTCAAATCTTGAATAACCTTTTGAACATGGTGATAATCACCAATGCCAACCTGCTCATTTTAACAGGTACTTTGGTGGATTATTTTAACCATGTCATTGCTAAATGGGCGGAATCAAAACCCAGATCATTTGAGTGGAAATCTAGAGAATTACAGGAACAATGTATGCATCCTGACGATCGCATATTATGTTATTCTGAATAGCTTTATTTGTGCACTTTGATGATATCTCTGGGCAAAGACAATCGCCAATGGGGAAAGTCATTCATTTATTTTCATCACAAAAAGCTGGAGTAACTCAGCGGGACAGGCAGCTTCTCTGGAGAGAAGGAATGGGTGACCCTTCCATCACCCATTCCTTCTCTCCGGAGATGCTGCCTGTCCCGCTGAGTTACTCCAGCTTTTTGTGCCTATCTTTGAGTTTCAACCAGCATCGGCAGTTTCTCCCTACACATTACATTTTCATCAAGTCCAAGATTATTGTCTGCACACTTTGCTCATTTTACCTCAGACCTATCTGCTCATTCTCCCTGACATTTCTGACGCACTGCCCTTCTAGGTGGCACGGTGGCGGAACGGTGGAGCGCTGGAGACCCGGGTTCGATCCTGACTAAGGATGCTGTCTGTATGAAGTTTAGCCCAGAGACTGCATGGGTTTTTTCCCGGTGCTCCTGTTTCCTCCCACACACCAAAGACGTACAGGTTTGTTGGTTAATTGGCTTTGATAAATTGTGTAAATTGTTCCTAGTGTGTATGCGATGATCGTTGGTTGCCGCAGACCCGGTGGGCCAAAGGGCCTGTTTACATGCTCGATCTCCAAAGACTAAAGTCTATCAGGTTCAATGGTACTTTGCCACGTGCAAAGTGAAACACTTACAAACTTACAAACAGTATAACGACACATTCCTTGTAATTCCTGTTCACAGATTTAAATATGACCGGTTCCAGAAATAAATTTATTTTCTCCCTTTATGTTTAAATGACTTGGATAAGCACAGTTCTGAAATTTGTGGATGATGTAGAATTTGTCAATGACATAAATTATGATCGAGGGCAGAAGATCTCGAAACACTGGCGAAATGAGGAGATATAGGATAAAGGAAAGTAATCTGGTTAAGTCATAAGTATAGTCATGGCAGGAAACTCGGGCATTAGATCCTGGATCCATTCCATAAGCCTTATGTTTTCCCACAGATCAGCAAATTATTTTCCTTCATTGCCTGTCTAATTCCTATATTTAAAGGCTCTGAAAGAATTTGTGTCGACCAACCAAGGGATAGTGAATTCTGGATCTCCATCTTCTGGAGATCTTCAATAAATCTGGATGTTCATTAATGTTTTTTTCTTCACTCCCTCCATCCCCACCCCCATGCCAATTTATCCCCTCACTTTAATTCTGCATCCTCTCGACCTGAACTATTCATTAATGAGAACGGCTTTCCGTTTTCTAACCCATCTAAACTAACCACAATCTTCTCTATCTCAACCCAATCTCTTTCGATTCCAGCTTGCAGTAAAGAAAGCAATCTCCCCTTAAGAATGAGGGGGAAAAATCAGCCCCTGCTGCATTTGACTCCATATGTGGTTTTCAGCTGAGAAACCAGCAGAAATCTTGTGGGAGAGCTCAGAGACACGAAGAGTTCTATGTTCCGTTTCGAATAAAACTAGCAACGGATAGGCAAATTAAAAGGTTTCATAAATGCCTTGTACAATTTTATGGAATATTCATTTGTTTTTCGTTTTGCTTCTTCCTGCTCCTGAAATTGAATTTCCGAGTCGGAATCCGACAGTCTGTGCCTGCATTGTGCAGCATGTTTAAAGCTGGTGACTGGATATAGATCTCCAGATGAGGCTTGGCTGTGAAGACGTGTGAGGCACAGCACACTGCCTCCCTGGACAGATGGAGGGGAGGCTGCAGAGCGGCCAGCTAGCCAGATGCATTGTTGCACCTGAGTGCCGCTGCAGCAGATGGAGGAGATTTGCAACGCAGCAGCCAACTGCAAAACAGTTGGTCATTGGGAAACCTGCTGGAGAACCTCCATACAATGTCACAGAGTGGCTTAAAGCACGGTGGCTCAGCGGTAGAGTTGCTGCCTTGTCGCACTTGCAGCGCCAGAGATCCGGGTTCGATCCTGACTACGGGTGCTGTCTGTCCGGCGATTGTACGTTCTCTCCGAGACCAGCATGGGTTTTCTCCGAGATCTTCGGTTTCCTCCCACACTCCAAACACGTACAGCTTTGTAGGTTGTGTAGGAAAGAACCGCAGATGCTGGTTTAAATCAAAGGTAGACACATAATGCTGCAGTAACTCAGCGGGGCAGGCGGCATCTCTGGAGAGAAGGAATGGGTGACGTTTCGGGTCGAGAGCGTCACCCATTCCTTCTCTCCAGAGATGCTGCCTGTCCCGCTGAGTTACTCCAGCATTTTGTGTCTATCTTCCCATTTATGCGGCTTCCTTGTTCTGCAGTGTGCGACATTAGTCCAACACAGTCAATGTATCATTCACTTTCTAAGATACACAGTAATAGCTGGTTTGTAGGTTAATTGGCTTGGTATAATTGTAAAATGTACCTACTGTGTGCAAGGTAGTGTTAATGTGCGGGGATCGCTGGTCGGTGCGGACTCGGTGGGCCGAAGGGCCTATTTCCGCACTGTATCTCTAAACTAAACTAAACACCCTTTCGTGTGTGATACCTAGTTCCATCGACGTACACAATGAGCACTGGACGCACATCTTTTTGCAGCTTGGCTTAGGCACTGACATTCAAAGGGACTTCCGGCACTTTCAGCAATCTGCCCTTCAGGGGTGTTTGGGATTGCTGAGGCTCCACTCTGGGTGGGAAGCAGGGTGGGGGGGCAATGATTGTGGTGAGTGATTGATGAGCCTCAACCCTGATTCACCCCAGCTCACCCTCTCACATGGCCGCTCCGCCCCCATCCCTCTCCTGCTGACCGTTGCGCAGAACTCTTGATCACTGTGCCAAAAATAAAAGCCAGCACAGATTCCACATCCAATGACAGATTTAACATCTACCGTCGACAAGACAAAGGCAAACGACTTTGTGGATTTCCTTTGTGTCCGTCATCCGGAATTTGATGCATTGGGAAAGCTGTGCAGAGTGTCCAGAGCTGTGTAATGTCAGGATTGAACCCGGGGTCTCTGGTGCTGTAAGGCAGCAACTCTGCCTCTGCACCACCTCAATGGGTTACAAGTAAATACATGGGATTGATGGGAATGCTCTGAGAAGCTGGCATAATGTTTCAGGGCTTAATGGCCTCCTTCTCTGTTGTGGGAAAATCTGGAAATACCTTTGTTGCCTTTGCTGCTGTAACCAAACTGAGTGCGCCCTTCAGTACAAAGCAGAAATATATCTGCAAAATGCAATCTCTTTTTGAACCCTATGTCTATTAACGTGACTGGCTCCATACATAAACCTTTGCTGTTTTAGTAAGCTTTGGAACTAGTTTTGCTTCAGTTTTTATGCTTCCAAAGTGGAGATTACTTTATCAATGCCTTGGGACAAATCTGTTGAATAATGCCGCAGAATTCTGCAATTTAATTGCTCCATGAAAGGACCTCTGGATGAGCAATGGCAAAAAGGAAACTATTAGCTTTGTAATTTGTCTCTTTATTTTCAATTATGTTCAAAATATATTTGCTTTCCTCGTCCCTTGGCACTAATTTGATGTTGTTTCATGGCCACTGTGTTGGTTTATGCAAAGAATCAATGGAGATAAGTGTGGGCGGACCGGAGAGGAAATCTGGATCATTCATAAATGTGGGAACAACTGGATAGCCTGTTTGTTTTCTCGGGAATGCTCCTGATTTACGAGGGGCATGGATAGAATAGATAGAATCACACAGCACAGAAACAGAAAGAGTCCAACTTGTCCATGCTGACCAAAATGCCCCATCTAAGTTAGTTCCCATTTGGCTGCATTTGGTCCATATCCCTCTAAACATTTCCTGTCCATATACCTGTCCAAGTGTCAAAGGAAACCTGTTTAAAACTAGAGGGCATCGATTTAGGCTCAAGCCCTGCCAACTCGAATCGTCACCCATCCTTTTTCTACAGAGATGCTGCCCGAGTGACTCCAACCCTCTGGGTCTACCTTCGGTATAAACCAGCATCTGCAGTTCCTTCCTGCACCCTATCTGCCTTCAGCTATTCCATTCTCCCCATTCCCACTGCACTGTTCCCGCCCGCAGTGCTTCAATGGTCCCATATTCACTGGTGTGTCACTCGTTCCCTTCACTGTGGCCACTGACAACATCGTTCCCGCTACTTTATCCCCGAGATATTGAAACCCTGTTTAAAATCCCAAACCGTACAGTGGTGGTGTAAGCTGCGTCCGGGTCGTCTTCCAAAATTCGGGATAGGCCGAAGTCCGACACTTTGCACACCAGGTTGCTGTTCACCAAGATGTTTCGCGCCGCGAGATCCCGGTGGATGTAGCCCAAGTCCGACAGGTACTTCATTCCCGCAGCAATGCCGCGCAGCATTCCCACCAGCTGGATCACCGTGAACTGTCCGTCGTGTCTCTGGAGGAACAAAGGAGAAACCTGTCACTCCCCGCTGCACTTCAACATCCCTCTTCATAACCGAGAGCTCCATTTCATTGAAAAGAATCAAATGGAAAATATTTGGTACCACCAGAAAGAACCTCGACTCAGGTAACGGTGTTGGTCTCCCTGGGAAACGACTATCAGTTAATCTGGACTGCTTAAATTAGACAAGTGCCTCCTTTTTCCTCATCCTCCCTCCTCCCTCCCTCCCCCCCTCCCTCCCTGGGAGATAGATTTAAACTTTAAAATGTGAATAACTTTAAAAATATAACACCGATTTCAATGAAACCTCTTCCATTAGCACCAAAGGGACGACGGTGAGTAAGGTGGGCCTAAAACTGTCGAGCTATCGTGTACCGTTTTGGCTGTAGTTCAGGAACAAACAAACAAACAAACAAACAAGAGTTTTAGTATTTAGATGCCATTAGGTTGGAAATGTGCAGGAGATTTATCGAGATGTTACTGGGGCTTACGCGCTTGAGGTCGAGGGAGAGATTGGATAAGCTGGGATGTGTTGCTTTGGAGCATGGGAAGCTGAAGTATACAAGTTTATGAGGGCCATGGATAAAGCGAACACTCACAGTCCTTTTTTCCAGGGTAGAGGATTCTAAACAAGAGAGCATAGGCTTAAGATGAGAGGGGAAAGATTTAAGAGGGACCTCAGTAGTCCATATTTGGAATGAGCTGTCAGAGAAAGCTATAGAAGCGGATACAATTACGACATTTAAAAGACATATAAGGATTGGATGGGATTAGAGGGCTCTGAGTCAAATACAGGCAAATGGGCCTAGCCCAGAATGCCAACAGTTGGTGTGGACCTGGTGTGCCAAAGGGCCTGCTTTCATGTGGTATAGCTCTATGATGGCAGGAGGTCAACCCTTGACAAGAAGATCTGAACATTAATTTGCAGCTTCCTCTGTCCCTGCTCATTTTGTAAGGTGTTGCTCTTTCAATTTCAGCCCATGATACTGTTGAATTATTTGAAGTTGCGATTTTTATTCCTCGGTTCCATTAAAACTGGCGCCGTTTCTGTTTTTTTAGAAGTCACCAAAACGCTTCTGCAACTTTTTTAAAAAAAGGTGCAATGCGGAATCTAATCTAAACTGGGACAACACCACTAGTTTACAGTTTTCACCAGCAGATGTGTGAGATACATGTCCTGAAACACAGCCTGTTTGCCATGGATTGTGTAAGTGGCAAATGGAATTTAATTCGAGAAGTGTGAAAGATACTTCAAGTGGATATGTAGTAAATTACATGTTATTTAGGGGGGTATCACGAAACACAGGGACTTTGGAGAGCATTTGCACAGATCCTTGTAAGCAGCGTAACAGGTCAAAAAAAAAAACCCCAACACAATCTGTTGGAGTAATTCAACAGTTCAGGCAGTATCCCAGCTCGAGCAACTCAGTGGAACAGGTCAACAGTCCGTTAAAGTAGATAATCAATATTTCCCATTACAAGCAAAGGTTACATGTTGTACACCAGACTTGTTAGGCCACTGTTTGAGCACCACACACATTTCTGGTCACCGCATGAGAAGGAAAGGTGTGATTGGAAAAAATAAGCGAGCAGATATTTAAAGTAATTGATAGAAGGAATAGAGGGGGGAGGAGGAAAGATCGTCTTTTACCCACAGGATAGCGAGAGCCCGGAATTCACTGTTTCAAAAGGTAGGAGATGCAGAAACCGTAATAAGACTTAAATGGTATCTGGACGCTCCATGTTTCCTTTTGATGTACAAGGAATTTTCCCTGAAACCGTGGTGCACCTCATGCCATCCAACGCCTCTAGAGTCTATCACCCACATGCACAATCAAGCCAATTTTCAGGAGCTGATTAACCTATCGACCGACATAATTTTGGACTGTGGGGGGAAACCAGAGCTCCCGTAGCAAACCCACATGGCCACAGAGGGATAATGCAAACTCCGCACTGAAGGTGAGGATCAAACCTGGGTCTCCGCTGTGAGGCAATAGCTCTACCAGCTGTGCCACTGGACTGCCCCAAAAGAACTGCCAGAAGAATAAATAATGACACAGTCTGGTCCATAGTTAAAGGCCCAAACAACAATTGATGGTATCTAATGGTTGGTATAGTTGCTGAGCAGAGGTTGAAGGACACCAACAGGGCTGTAAGCTCCAGTTTCGATTAAGATTGTAGAACGTAGAACAGTAAAAAGCACAGCTTAGGAACAGATCCTTCATCACATAATGTCTGTGCCAAACATAAAGCCAAGATAAACTAATCCCATCCGACTACACATGAACCATCCTCCCCCATTCTCACCATATCCATGTGCCTATCCAAGAGCCTCTTAAATGCCATTGTATCTGCCTGTAATATTGGATCTGCCTCCACCACCACCACCCCTGGCAGTGTGTTCCAGGCACCCACACCTTCTGTGTAAAACACTTGCCCGCACATTTCCTTTAAACTTGGCTCCACTCATCTTAAACCTAAGTTCGTTAGTCTTTGATATTTTCATCTTGAGAAGTGTTTCAATAGACAATAGACAATAGACAATAGGTGCAGGAGGAGGCCATTTGGCCCTTCGAGCCAGCAGCGCCATTCAATGTGATCATGGCTGATCATTCTCAATCAGTACCCCGTTCCTGCCTTCTCCCCATACCCCCTGACTCCGCTAACCTTAAGAGCTCTATCTAGCTCTCTCTTGAATGCATTCAGAGAATTGGCCTCCACTGCCTTCTGAGGCAGAGAATTCCACAGATTCACAACTCTCTGACTGAAAAAGTTTTTCCTCATCTCAGTTCTAAATGTCCTACCCCTTATTCTTAAACTGTGGCCCTTGGTTCTGGACTCCCCCAACATTGGGAACATGTTTCCTGCCTCTAACGTGTCCAACCCCTTAATAACCTTATACGTTTCGATAAGATCTCCTCTCATCCTTCTAAATTCCAATGTATACAAGCCTAGTCGCTCCAGTCTTTCAACATATGACAGTCCCGCCATTCCGGGAATTAACCTAGTAAACCTACGCTGCACGCCCTCAATAGCAAGAATATCCTTCTTCCCTGCTCTGAAGCTCTGAGGTTCATTGGTTTGGGTTTGCCATCAGTTCAGCTCAGATCCAACTAGCCCTGGTCTATCCACAAGATTGCAGCAGCGATGAGAGCCGGTGGCGCAGCGGTAGAGTTGCCACCTTACAGCGCCACAGATCTGATTTTGATCCTGACTACGGGCACTGTCTGTACGGAGTTTGCACATTCTCTCTGTGACTGCGTGGGTTTCCTCCGGGTGCTCCGGTTTCCTCACACACTCCAAAGTCATTTTGGTTTGAGTTTAATTGGCTTCTGTCAAATGTCCCCAGTGCGTAGGATTGTGCTAGACTAGAGGGCGATCGCTGGTCGGCCCGCAATCAGTGGGCCGAAGGGCCTGTTTGCAGGCTCTCTATCTCTAAAGTCTAAAGAGACCACCCTGGTTCTTTCACTGGAGGCAGATGTACAGTCACAGGAGTTCACTGAGGGAAGAACACAGCAAAGTGGGAATAAACACATAGCAATCAGTCACACAAAGAACAACATTTTCCTTATAATTAAATTCTGTATGAATGAAATGAAAATACCATTGCAATTTCAAGGTGTATTGCTATTGTGTATTTATGAGGTGTTGGATGAAAGCACAGCAAAATATATAAATCATATTTTAATAACATTTTCTTATTACCACTGAATATAACATTTCCGCAGGATGTCTTGGTTTTGCTTTCCCTTCCACTGACGTTTTCATTTCACTTTTAGTGTGAGTGGGCAGAAAGATAATGTTATTTGGCTTTATTTCCAGGGTTGGATCCTTTGGCTGGTAATAGATGGATTTAGTTTTAAAATAAAATTTGAGTCACACTCTGAACTGTGCGCATAACTCCTGATCCACAGTCACATTATAAATGGCAGTGTTTGTAAAATCTAATTTAGAACAATAGATTTAAGCATGACCGCTATGAAATATAGCCCTACTTCACTTGAGTGCTTCATTGAATAAACTCAGTGAAGAAGTAAACTTATTTATAGGGAGGAAAGAAATCTGAAAAATAATTGAATCAGTCAGGAAATTGATTTTCCACTCATTTCGAATATTATCCTTACTTTTAATTTAGCTCCAAAGAGCAGGAATCTCTGAAGCTATCTAACTCAAATATTCAGCAGAGTAATCAATGCAAACAAGTGCCTGGAATTTATATTTTCTAAGGTCTAGTTTAGAGATACGTCGTGGAATCAGGCCCTTCGGCCCATCGGGTCCGCACCGACCAGCGATCCCTGCGAGGCACAGCGGGAGAAGGGAAAGACATTGTGGCCTTCCATCACAGTGAGGAGAGGACTGGAGGAGACTCACTGTGATGGATGTTTCTTTGATGGATGTTTCTTTTTTGTGTGTTTTTGGGGTTGGGTGGTTTGATGCTTTTATGTTTGATGTTTGATGTTTGATGCTTTTATTGTTGGACTGTGTTTTTGGGGGTTTTGGGGTGTGTGATTTGAATGCCTATTTAATGCTTCTATTGTTGGACTGTGTTTTGGGGGGTTTTTGGGGTTGGGTAATTTGGGTGCCTGTTTAGTGCTTTTATTGTTGGACTGTGGGTGATTGAATTAACATTTTGTTCAAGATGGCCGCGCCGTTGTGTTTGGCTGCCTGCCACTGTATGTTTCTTTTTTTTTCCTAGTCAGATGTGCAGCACTTTGGTCAACGTGGGTTGTTTTTAAATGTGCTATACAAATAAATTGACTTGACTTGACTTGACTTGACTAACACTACCCTACATACTCTAGGGACAATTTTACATTTATACCAAGCCAATTAAACTACAAATAGTCAATAGTCAAGTTTATTTGTCATATACACATAAATGTGCAGTGAAATGTCTATGTCTTTGGAGTGTGGGAGAAAACTGAAGATCTCTGGAGAAAACCCACGCAGGTCAGGGTGAGAAGGTACAAACTCTGTACCGAGAAGCTCCCGTAGTCAGGATTGAACCTGGTTCTCTGGTGTTGTCAGATTTTAACCAAGTTGATTTAATGTCCTGCTGTGTTTAAAGTGTGATGAACTTACCCTCAAAAATGAATCCAAGGACCCATTCTCCATGTAGTCTGTAACGATCATCACTGGTTTGTCTGTAAATGAGATTGCCGCAAAGTAAAGCAAGGGTTTGCATCAGACTGGACAATGAATTATCCTGCAGACAGTGGTGAGACATCATTCAGAATAAAACAGAAAATAAAAGACAAGGATGTTGGGAATACTCATAAACCACATGTCCATTTTCTACAGTAAAACACAAAGAGCTGCAGTAACTCAGCAGGTTAAGGCAGCATCTCTGGAGGGAATGGGCAGGTGACATTTTGGATCTTTAGCCTTTAGAGATACAGTGAGGAAACTGGCCCTTCTGTCCACCAGGTCTATGCCTTACACTAGCACTATCCTACACACTGGGGAAAATGTACAATTTTACCAAAGTCAATAAACCTACTTGGAGTTTTGGAGAGTTGAATGTTTTTGGAGTGTGGGGGGAAAACGTAGCACCCGGAGAAAACCCACGTGGTCACAGGGAGAACGTACAAACTCCGTATAGATAGCACCCATAGTTGGGATCGAACCCGGGTCTCTGGTGCTGTAAGGCTCCAACTCAACCGCTGTGGCACTGACTCTACCTAAGACTGCTCATTCCATCCGTAGGTTCTGCCTGACCTACAGAGCTATTCCAGCACTTTGTGTTTTCCTCAAGATTCTCGGATTTTCAGTTCCAAGTGTGTCCATTTTCCCATCTCTTTCTGGCTTCATCTCCTATTACCAGATGAAAGCCTGGCCTCGTGCCCAGATGTCTGGATTAATGGGTGAGAATGGGTTGCAGCACTTGGTTGCTGAAGCTGGTTGAGATTGGGAATGATACTGTGAGCAAATTTGATCGCATATGAAAAAGCGATAAGGAGGAAATTTCCACATCGTTGCGCACCAATCCAATTATCTTCCATCATTAATAAGTGCGAACTGTGGCACTGTGGCACGGTAGAGTTGCTGCCTTACAGCTCAGGTGACCCGCGTTCGATCCTGATTACGGGTGCTGTCTGTGTGGAGTTTGTACGTTCTCCCCGTGAGTTTTCTCCGGGATCTCCAGTTTCCTCCCACACTCCAAAGACGTACAGGTTTGTAGGTTAATTGGCTTGGCATAATTGTAAATTGCCCCTGTTGTGTGTAGGACAATAGACAATAGACAATAGACAATAGGTGCAGGAGTAGGCCATTCAGCCCTTCGAGCCAGCACCGCCATTCAATGCGATCATGGCTGATCACTCTCAATCAGTACCCCGTTCCTGCCTTCTCCCCATACCCCCTCACTCCGCTATCCTTAAGAGCTCTATCCAGCTCTCTCTTGAAAGCATCCAACGAACTGGCCTCCACTGCCTTCTGAGGCAGAGAATTCCACACCTTCACCACCCTCTGACTGAAAAAGTTCTTCCTCATCTCCGTTCTAAATGGCCTACCCCTTATTCTTAAACTGTGGCCCCTTGTTCTGGACTCCCCCAACATTGGGAACATGTTATCTGCCTCTAATGTGTCCAATCCCCTAATTATCTTATATGTTTCAATAAGATCCCCCCTCATCCTTCTAAATTCCAGTGTATACAAGCCCAATCGCTCCAGCCTTTCAACATACGACAGCCCCGCCATTCCGGGAATTAACCTAGTGAACCTACGCTGCACGCCCTCCATAGCAAGAATATCCTTCCTCAAATTTGGAGACCAAAACTGCACACAGTACTCCAGGTGCGGTCTCACCAGGGCCCGGTACAACTGTAGAAGGACCTCTTTGCTCCTATACTCAACTCCTCTTGTTACGAAGGCCAACATTCCATTGGCTTTCTTCACTGCCTGCTGTACCTGCATGCTTCCTTTCATTGACTGATGCACTAGGACACCCAGATCTCGTTGAACTCCCCCTCCTCCTAACTTGACACCATTCAGATAATAATCTGCCTTTCTATTCTTACTTCCAAAGTGAATAACCTCACACTTACCTACATTAAACTGCATCTGCCATGTATCCGCCCACTCACACAACCTGTCCAAGTCACCCTGCAGCCTTATTGCATCTTCCTCACAATTCACACTACCCCCCAACTTAGTATCATCTGCAAATTTGCTAATGGTACTTTTAATCCCTTTGTCTAAGGATAGTGTTAATGTGCGGGGATCGTAGGTCGGCGCGGTCTGGGTGGGCCGAAGAGCTTGTTTCCGCGCTGTTTCTCTGAACTAAAACTAAACTAGACGATCATTATCAAAATGTGAACTCTCGAAACTAGGGTGGCCACGTCAGCCACTCTATGGACTGTTTGCTGCTAAATGGAACTCCAATCTCGGCAATCTATGATGTTATGGCATTCACGTGCAGACCTAGATCTGGAACCTTGCCATTCATTCATTCATTCATTCATTCATTCATTCATTCATTCATTTCACAAGAACAACACTCTGCACTTTATTCACAAATAACGAACAAGTTTGCAATCTCCCACACTGGATATATCACCCAATCAAAAGGACCCCATCTTAATCCCACTTTAGATGACGTATTTCATTTGTACTTTGACAAATTGACCCATTATGCATTCAAGCCAGACCCTTTGGTTTTGAATCATGTGGATATGTTGGTCCGAGTACATAACTTTGATCAGTTCTTGTGAATTAAATGAAGGGAACAGTTCCCAGGAAATGAACTCGTGACGAGATTACAGTCAACGAAAGCACATCAATAGAATCTCATTAATAACTGATTTTCCGTGCGTCAATAACAAACGTTATTTCACGGAAAGAAAAGATGCCAATTTATTTCAAATTAAGTGCATGACTGCTTCCTGTGTGGAGGATGATGGATCTCAAGCAAAGTATTCTAGATTTGGGTCAAGTCGTAAACCTTCACCAGAAATTGGGTCAGATGTCAGTGGAGGGGTTCTGCCTCAAGAATGGACTGGCCGCAACTGAGAACTTTCCTGATCTTCCAATTGGAAAGGGCAGGACCAGAGCAGTTTCCCCATTTGCTTTCTCTCCTTAATGAGGCTACTTGTGAGAGAGACCACGAGAGGGGGTGGCACAGTGTCGCTGCGGTAGAGTTGCTGCCTTGCAGCACCAGAGACCCGGGTTCGATCCTGACTATAGGTTCCGCCTTGTACAGAGTTTGTACGTTCTCCCCCTGACCGCGTTGGTTTTCTCCAGGTACTCTGGTTTCCTCCCACACTCCAAAGACGTACAGGTTAATTGGCTTTGGTAAAAATTGTAAACTGACCCCAGTGTGTAGGATGGTGTTAGTGTGTGGGCATCGCTGGTCGGCGGGTCGATGGGCCTGTTTCTAAACTAAACTAAACAGGCATTGAGGGTGATCAACAGATTAAAATCAGCAGAATGCAAGACTGGGGCATCCCTCGTTTTGTTTGATGGATAGAACCCTAAAAGGCTGAGTGCTGGCACTCAACAGGAGAGAAACACAAACGTAGACTCAAAGGGTTGAATGATCTCCTTCGGCAAAGGAATCATTTTATAATTCTGTGGTTCTATTGAGGACGGAAGATGAAAGAATGGGTCGACTGGGCTTGCAGTCACTGGAAATTAGAAGGATGGGAGGGGATCTTATGTAGAAACATATAAAATTCTTAAAGGATTGGACTGGCTAGATGCAGGAAAAATGTTCCCGATATTGGGGGAGTCCAGAACTAGGGGTCACAGTTTAAGAATAAGGGGTAGGCCATTTAGGACTGAGGTGAGGAAAAACTTTTTCATCCAGAGAGTTGTGAATCTGTGGAATTCTCTGCCACAGAAGGCAGTGGAGGCCAATTCACTGGATGTTTTCAAGAGAGAGATAGATTTAGCTCTTAGGGCTAAAGGAATCAAGGGATATGGGGGAAAAGCAGGAACGGGGGTACTGATTTTGGATGATCAGCCATGATCAAATTGAATGGTGGTGCTGGCTCGAAGGGCCGAATGGCCTACTCCTGCACCTATTTTCTATGTTTCTATGTAAGATTCACACAGCAGCTTCAAACCCTGGAAACGTGACTGCCGACAGACAGATTCACGCACGAGATGAATTAGGCTGAGCTGGCTTGCGGACAAATATTTTTCCGTTTTTAATTGCAAGAAGAAAGTGTGTGTGAGATTGATGATCTGCTTTTTTTTGTGAGGCATTCAGTTATGTCGCTGTAAAGGGCAAACGGACTAAAATACACCATACATCACCGAGTCTCCAGGCATTTGCCTGTTGATTTCAAAAGCTTACGTTAAGCACATTTTTAAGTATTTTAGGTTTGCTTTTCCATTATTACAATATAAGCACCCCTCGTCCTAATTCTAACATGCAGGTGCTATCACGCTGTAAAAACATTTGGACAGGTACATGTGTAAGAAGGAACTGCAGATGCTGGTTTAAACTGAAGATAGACACAAAATGCTGGAGTAACTCAGCAGGTCAGGAAACATCCCTGGAGAGACGGAATGGGTGATGTTTCGGGTCGAGAGCCATCTTCAGACTGACCAAATTTAGTTTAGTTTAGTTTAGAAATACATCATTGGAACAGGCCCTTCGGCCGACCGAGTCCATGCTGACCGTCGATCGCCCGTTCACACGAGTTCAACATTATCCCACTTTCCCTCCAGGGGCAATCTACAGAGGTCCATTAACCTGCAAACCCCCTCGTCCTTGAGGCGTGGGAGGAAACCGGAGCAACATACTGCTTCGGTGTCACATAGAAGCAGCTCCGAGGAAAATCCATGCCGATTAATTTATCTCCAACAAAACAGATATTACAGTCACATATCTTCGATGTTAAGAAGAGTAATTGGTCTCCTTGAAATTACTACCACTTTGGTACTCACTTCGTGTAACGACTCCCTCCAGGCGGATGATATTGGGATGGTCAAATTGCCCCATGATGCTGGCCTCACTCAGGAAGTCACACCGCTGCTTCTCCGAGTATCCCACTTTGAGAGTTTTCAACGCCACGGGGATCTCTCGTTTCGCCGGCAACTTCAGACGGCCGTAGCACACTTCACCAAATTCACCTGGACAACAGTCATGTGACGAAAGCAAAGGTTCAAGTCCAGTTTAGTCTATTGTCACGCGTACCGAGGTACAGTGAAAAGCTTTTTGGTGCATGCTACCCAGTCAGCAGAAAGGGATGGCAGGACTTTCATATGAAGAAAGGCTGGATAGACTCGGCTTGTACTCGCTGGAATTTAGAAGATTGAGGGGGGATCTTATAGAAACGTACAAAATTCTTAAGGGGTTGGACAGGCTCGATGCAGGAAGATTGTTCCCGATGTTGGGGAAGTCCAGAACAAGGGGTCACAGTTTAAGGATAAGGGGGAAGTCTTTTAGGACCGAGATGAGAAAGTTTTTTTTCACACAGAGAGTGGTGAATCTGTGGAATTCTCTGCCACAGAGAAGGTAGTTGAGGCCAGTTCATTGGCTATATTTAAGAGGGAGTTAGATATGGCCCTTGTGGCTAAAGGGATCAGGGGGTATGGAGAGAAGGCAGGTACGGGATACTGAGTTGGATGATCAGCCATGATCATATTGAATGGCGGTGCAGGCTCGAAGGGCCGAATGGCCTACTCCTGCACCTATTTTCTATGTTTCTATGTTTCTAAAGACAATGCATGATTACGTTCAATCCATTTACAGTGCGGAGATAGATGATAAGGGTATAAGGTTTAGTGCAAGGTAAAGCCAGCAAAGTCGGGTCAAGGATAGTCGGAGGGTTCAAGGATGACATGTTGGCACTTAGAGAACAATATTGGCTTAATGTTCAGTTCTACTTAAGTCAATGTATGTGAATATTAAGAAAGTGACACAAATGTCCCCAGGCATCAGAGTAAAGGTTATTCATGGCCTAAGAATAAATAAACGCTTCTGCAATAATGATATTCATTGCTGAAAGGAAAACAAAATGAGCTTCTTACCTGAGCCAATCACTTTCTCAATCTTTATTCGTGACGCCTCTATTTCTCGGGCAAATTCTCGGACAGCTTGGCCTGGGTCTTCGTAGGTGTGAGGGTCAACATAAATCTTTGGGTCTGGGAATCTGACTGTCAAAGCAAAGACATAACAGTTTTTGTGACACTATTTCAAGTATTAGGGTGAGATGTGAATGAGTATCAGATTTGGTGTAAGAAAATAACTGCAGATGCTGGTACAAATCGAAGGTATTTATTCACAAAATGCTGGAGTAACTCAGCAGGTCAGGCAGCATCTCAGGAGAGAAGGAATGGGCGATGTTTCGGGTCGAGACCCTTCTTCAGATTTGGATTGAGTATCAGAATATCTTCAACACACTGAACAGGTTCCCCACCTCATTGAATGAAAAATATAATAAAAATGGTTGGGTACTTGACATTCAGTTAAACTCTGTAAGAAGAATGACCTGGGTAGAAAATCGTTAGAAGGTTGCTGAAGCTAAATGAAAATGTACGCAGTCTATAAAGAGCAGCATAATATACAGCATGTTGCACCTCACAGATGACTAATTGGGATGAAGAGACTAGTTTGAGAACGGTTCCTCATTGAAGGATGAACAGGATACAGAGCAGGAGTAGAACACTGTGGTTTACTGGGTGTCAAAGGTCACGAGGAGAAGGCAGGAGAATGGGGTTGAGGGGGAAGAATTTTGAAGACATGAGAGGGGAACTTGCAAAGGTCGATTGGGAGAAGGTCTGTTTACAGGTAAGGACAGGCTGGCAAGTGGGTGGCGTTCAAAAGTGAGGTAACAGGAGCACAGGGGCAGAATGGTCCTTCTGAGGGCAAGGCAGGCAAGTTTAGCCTCCCTGGTCGATGAAAGATGCTGATGCTCTGGTCAGCTAAAAGCCGCTATACGTCACATTTAAACAGACCAGATCAAGCAAGTCTCTTCGCAGGTATAAGTGCAGAAGGACACTTAAGAAGACAATTTGGAGGGCAAAGAGAAATGGAGCTGACGGGCAAGGTAAAGGAAGAAGCTAAGAGGTGTGTAAGATCATGAGGGGCATGGATAAAGTGAACACTCACAGTCTTTTGCAAGAGTAGAAGATTCTAGAACTGAAGGGTATAGACTTAAGGTGAGAAGACTGAGATTTAAGAAGGACCTCAGTGGCAACATTTTCACTCGGAGGTTAGCATGTATTTGGAACGAACTGCCAGAAGAATCGAGAGAATTGGATGCAATTACAACGTTTAAAACAAATTTGGACGGTTGAATGGGCGGGAAGAGTTTAGAGAGCTCTGAGCCAAATTCAGGCAAATGGGATTGGCCCAGAATGCCAACTTGGTTGGCATGGACAAGGTGGCCGGAGGACCTGTTTCTGTGCTGTACTGCTCTATAAGGTGGCCAAGGGACATGTTTCTGTGCTGCACAGCTCAAAAACTGTACATGAAAACTCTACATATGTTGAAAGACTGGAGCGACTTGGCTTGTATACACTGGAATTTAGAAGGATGAGAGGAGATCTTATCGAAACATATAAGATTATTAAGGTGGTTGGACACGTTAGAGGCAGGAAACATGTTCCCAATGTTGGGGGAGTCCAGAACAAGAGGCCACAGTCTAAGAATAAGGGGTAGGCCATTTAGAACTGAGATGAGGAAAAACAAATTCAGTCAGAGAGTTGTGAATCTGTGGAATTCTCGGTCTCAGAAGGCAGTGGAGGCCAATTCTCTGAATGCATTCAAGAGAGAGCTAGATAGAGCTCTTAAGGATAGCGGAGTCAGGGGGTATGGGGAGAAGGCAGGAACGGGGTACTGATTGAGAATGATTAGCCATGAATGGCGGTGCTGGCTTCAAGGGCCGAATGGCCTCCTCCTGCACCTATTGTCTATTGTCTATTGTCTATTTGATTCTCCGTTAGCTATTTCAGCTTATGTCGATACATTAAATATTACTCCTGGACTTACGGTGTCCATTTTGGTAATACATCTTTTCCTCATCGGGATCCTGGAATGCTTTACTGTACCCACACCTTCTGTAAGAAGAAACAAAAATCATATTACTGTAAAGCCAGAGACCCCAGTTAGATCTGTAACATAGTGCAGAGGATTATGATTGGCATATGCTCTGGGGCTGTATTTAATGTTTGGACCAGAGATTAATGTGCCATCAACGTAATAACTTTTTGTAAAAGTTTTCTTAGAAGTCAGATCTATGGCTCCTGATAGCATGTCTGCATTGTTACGCACAGGACTGGAGAGATTATTGGACATGATAGAACCTGTCAAATGAGAATTTCAGAAAATGTCTCTCCCTTTCCACAGATGTCCCCTAATCCAATGAGTGTTTCCTGTTTTTATTTCATATTTCCAGCACTTGTGTTTTTTTTACTGATTTTCACTTACATTGTCACTCCCGTCAGCGCTTGCTCTGTTCAGCAAAATAATGTCTGACGATCTAGAAAAAAGTCATCCACGCATTTATTTCCTCCTGCCTGGACTACTGCAACTCCCTATACACTGGGATCAGCCAATCTTCCCTGTCCCGCCTGCAATTGGTCCAAAACGCCGTAGCGAGACTCCTAACGGGTACCTGTAAAAGGGACCACATCACCCCGATTCTGGCCTCTCTCCACTGGCTCCCAGTACGGTACAGAATCGATTTCAAGCTCCTCCTATTTGAATACAAAGCCCTATTCGGGCTTGTCCCCCCCCCCCCTCCCCCCATATCAAAAATCTTCTAACCCACCACTCAAACTCCAGGTCCCTCAGGTCGGCCGACTTTGGGCTACTGACTGTCCCGCGGTCTAGGCTTAAGCTCAGGGCTTATGACCGCGCTTTTGCGGTTGCAGCACCTAGACTGTGGAACAGCATCCCTCTCCCCATCAAAACTGCCCCCTCCATCGACTCCTTTAAGTCCAGGCTCAAAACCTACTTCTATTCCCTAGCGTTTGAGGCCCTCTGAGGGGGCGCTGTGAACTGTTTATGTATGTGCTATTAGGTTTGTGTGCTATTGTATGTTCTTTTTTAGTACCTGCACTGATGTACAGCACTTTGGTCAATGTGGGTTGTGTTTAAATGTGCTATACAAATAAAATTGACTTGACTTGAATGTCCAATATTTGCTCAATTCTGTGTCAGTCAATTGAGAGCAGAAAAGAATGATGTTCAAATAAAACATGTGATTTATTGGAATGGAAACCGAGAGAGCATTGGAAATGCTCAACAGGTCCAGTAGAATGTGTAGAGAGAGAAATAGAGTCAACTAAACATTCAAAGGCATCAAGTGTTGGAGTATCTTAGCGGGTCAGGCAGTATCTCTGGAGGACATGGATAGTTAACTTTTCAGGTTGGGGCCCTTCTTCAGACTGATTGTGGTGGATGGAGGGGGGGAGGGTGAAAGATGGAAGAGAGGTGGGGGCGGGACAAGCTGACCATTGAACATTCAGTTCTGACAAAAGGTCATTGGACTTGAAACGTTAACTGAGTTTCTCGCTCCAAAGATGCTGCCTGACTTGCAGCGTATATCGAGAACTCTCACAGCACAAGAAACTAGGAGCAGGAGGAGACTACTTGGCCCCTCATGCCATTCAATATGATCCTGGCTGATCTATGCTGGACTTAACTCTGCTTCTGTGACAATTCCCCATAGCTCTCCATTCCTCAATGTTTCACATAATTACCTCTCTCCCTCCACTATTTAGTCAGAGGGTGGTGAATCTGTGGAATTCATTGCCGCAAACGGCTGTGTGGAGGCCAAGTCAATGGATCATTTTAAGGTGGAGATTGACAGATTCTTGATTAGTACGGGCGTCAGGGGTTACAGGGCGTAGGCAACAGCATGGGGTTGAGGGAGAAAGATAGATCAGCCATGATTGCATGGCGAAGGAGACTAGATGGGCCGAAGGGCCTTATTTTGCTCTTCGAACATATGAACTTGTGCACTCCTTATACATAACTAATGGTTGGGGACCTTCAACACCCCCAGAATTCCAGAGATTCACTAACCTCTGAGAGACAACATTTTGATCACCGCACTTTTAATAGACCAGCCACTTATTCTGAAGCTATGTCCTCTTGCTCATGTTTTTATTTTAGATTTTCAGCATTTGCATTTTCCTGATTTCCAACATAATTAATTAGCTCCACTCCAGAAAGTGATTCTAGAATGCGTGGATTTACTGAGATTTACTGTCATGTTCCTCTGTTTGACTGTTCGTGTTAAGACCACCATGAGGTGCACTGAGGATAGGGTAGAGGAGCACGTGCAGGTGACTGGGGTACAGTGGGATCTTTTCTAGGACAGAAGTGACCTGTACAAGAGTGATGGGTTGCACCTGAACTGTGTAGAGGGATTTGCTAAAGCTACTGAGAAGGGTTTAAACCAGTCTGTCCGATGGGTGGGACCCAAAGTAGGAGTGAAGCAGATGAGAAGGTTGAGGCAAATGCAGAAGTTAAAGAGACCATGTTTAATCTGTACGGAGTTTGTACGTTCTCCCCGTGACCTGCGTGGGTTTTCTCCGAGATCTTCAGTTTCCTCCCACACTCCAAAGACGTACAGGTTTGCAGGTTAATTGGCTTGGTAAATGTAAAAATTGTCCCTAGTGGGTGTAGGATACTGTTAATGTGTGGGGCTCGCTGGTTGGCGAGGACCTGGTGGGCCGAAGGGCCTGTTTCTGTGATGTATCTCAAAACTAATCGAGTGGATAGACAAGTGCATGGTTGGGGGGGAGGGAAGACTAATGGCTTAAATTGCATTTATTTCAATAAGGTCGATAAGGTTGATGAACCCACTGCACAGATAAGAACATGGGACTTGGATACTACAGCTACTACAGAAGCATGGCTGGGGGAGGGAGAGGACTGGCAGCTCAATGTTCTGGGTACAAATGCTAAAGGTGAAGAGATATTTTTAGTTAGGGAGGCCTCTTCTCCTTCCCAAATTTCTTTCCTCCCCCCCTTACAATAAGTCTGAAGAAGGGTCCCAACCCAAAACATTACCTATCCATGTTCTCCAGAGATGCCTCCTGACCCGCTGAGTTAGTCCAGCACATTGTGCCCTTTTTCCCTACTCAATATGTCCAACCAGCAGAATAACAATCAGCAAAGCCAATAGGAGTACTCCAGCCAGTAAGGCAAGGACACTGGTCAATCTGCATCTGCAGTCCCTTGTTCCTACATCAACCCGTATAAAGTTTGGTCTCACAGCTGAGTCCAGTTCGGGGCACTGAGAAAAAAGATGTTAAGCAGTGGAGGAACTTGGGCTGTTCAGCTCAGATGGGTTGGGAGGTCATTGTAGGAACTGATCGAAAACCGTCAAAGGTATGCACTAGATTTCCATGGAATTTAACTTTTAGATAATACAAGATAGAGTCAAACCAGAAAAAGGTCACTCTCAAGAGGGAAGGCCTTTCACATCAAAGTGTGAACATTCTTCAGATGGAATTCTAGATGGACTTATTTTACTAATCATTAAACATAACGAAGAGAGACGATGAAGTGAGACCAGAGGACAAATTAAATGCAATGAAGAAAGAAGGATGGTTCAAGGCGGCTGATCCAGAACATGGGCCAAATGGCCTTCTCCATTGTGCCAGAGGGGCGGCACGGTGGCGCAGCGGTAGAGTTGCTGCCTTACAGCAAATGCAGCGCCGGAGACTCAGGTTCGATCCTGACTACGGGTGCTGTACTGTACGGAGTTTGTACGTTCTCCCCGTGACCTGCGTGGGTTTTCTCCGAGATCTTCGGTTTCCTCCAAAGACGTACAGGTTTGTGGGTTAATTGGCTGGGCAAATGTTTTAAAAAAGTTGTCCCTAGTGTGTGTAGGATAGTGTTAATGTGCGGGGATCGCTGGGCGGCGCGGACCCGGTGGGCCGAAGGGCCTGTTTCTGCACTGCACCTCTAAAAAATCTAAACCAGGCAATGGGTATGTTCTAAACGGAATAACAAGCCTTTCTGAGAAAGACCTTGGTTGGCATTGTACTGAGGACCTCTGCCAATAATAAATAAAATGAAGGCGGAGTCAGGGGCCGTGCCAATGATTACGTTATTTCCCCACATTTACCTTTTCTTGCAGATAAACATTGCAAGGAGAATGATAAGCCCCATCACCAAAGCAAAGCAGATCCAGATTATTGTGGTGGTGTCATATCGAAGGGAGACTAAAGGAGAGAGACAAAACAGTTGTTAAAATGATATAGCCACTCTGCATAATTGGGCAGCAATTAAACAAATGAAAAACCAGACATTTTCATTTAAGAACCAATGTTGAGCATACGTGATGCCAATTTCTAGTCACGCAATTGATTTTCCAATGGTTACTGTGCAGGTCAATTTTAATCAAAATGACCAATTAAACAGCCATCTGAATAATAAAGAGGGCTAAATAGTCTCAGGGTACTAATGACAGACTTTGGGCAAATATTGTACTGCTGTCGAGCTTCGCAATGTTTGCCCTTTGGTCAGCATGGTGACTTTGAATGTGTACACTATAACCCACACTCAACAAAGGCAGCAAAGGCAATGCATTCACGTGTGGCCTGTTGAGCCTTTCACATCCATCACAGAGTGTAATCTGTGCATCACCTGGGGAGGGACAACTCGCAAGTTCCCCACGAAACATTCATCCATCAAAGAAACAGTGCCAAGGATGGTTATAAATCTTAACTTGACATCAACTCACAGGACAGGACTGAGGAAGGCAATTCATATCGGAGGATGTAGGTTCTATGAGAGGAGTGGGTGCCTGGATTGTCGGGGTGCGGGTTCCAGCAATGTCGGGGCAGATTGCTGGGATGGAGGAGTTGACACATGAAGGGGCGGACGCACGTACTCAACGGTCAGGATGAGAGGTGGTCTCAGGATGAATCTGTGGGTGGATGCTGGCCAACCCAGTTATGGTTTAGCCCACAGATAGACTCAAAATGCTGGAGTAACTCAGCGGATCAGGCAGCTTCTCTGGGAAAAAAATGGATAGGTGACGCTCAGTCTGAAGATGGGTCTCGACCCGAAATGTCACCCACTCCTTCTCTCAAGAAATGCTGCCTGTCCCGCTGAGTTACTCCAGTATCTATCTTAGGTGACATTTTGGGTCAGGACCCTTCTTCGGACTGATGTAGCCCAGATTGGTTTAGCCCTGCCTCGTTTTGGGGCGAAAGGGTTCATCGTTGAGATGACGTAGGTCATATGGACATGACCAGGAAAACCAGAACCGGGGGGGGGGAGGTGAGGAGAAGAAGGGAGGACCTGGCATGGGGGAACCGCCGTGAGGGGGAGGAGGGGGGAAGAACAAAGGAGTCACTTTGTAACTTTGTCAGCGCCCTTTATGTGGTGACTCTTTGCATACCTTTGGTGTGCAAAACAATGAATTTCACTGTGACTTGAAGTATTCATTCATTCATTCATTCATTCATTCATTCATTCATTCATTCATTCATTCATTCATTCATTCATTCATTCATTCAAGTCTAGCCCCCACCACTGCTCTAACGCTCCACTTGACATCTCTAGTCAAGTCAAGTCAAGTCAAGTCAATTTATTTGTATAGCACATTTAAAAACAACCCACGTTGACCAAAGTGCTGCACATCTGACTAGGAAAAAAAAAGAAACATACGGTGGCATACAACTCCTCCTCCAAACATACAACTCCTCCATCCCAGCAATCTAACAACGGTGTGCCGGATGCGACGTGGCACCTACCTATTTTCCCAGTTTCAATCTCGACAGTCTGACTGAAACGACCACACCCAGCTGATGTTCGAGCTCGCACCTGAAATACATAACGGGTTCCAGGTTTCAGGTTGGAGACAGTCACACCTGTCCCCCTGGCTTTCAATGTGGAGTAGCTCTGCTGTTCCTTACCCTGTGGGACAGGAAAAAAATACTCCATTTGAGGAGCAGCTTTCGGTAAACCATAACGCAAGACACTGAATGCAAAATTAAGCGATAAAAATCACGAATAGGCCTTACAGTTCTGGTCGGACCAGGTTCCATTTAATTTTATCACATGACCATTCGCAGTAACACGCACCCCCACCCTCCCCCGCCACCGCCCCCCCCCCCCCCCAATCATTTCCTCCTCCCACCCTCCCACACAGCCTCCATCTCCCTAGATGCGTCCTTCTTTGTTCGAATAAAGCCTTCATCAGTTCTCGGCACCACAATATTCACAGTCCTCAACACTCGAAAGGCCACTCCAACCTACGCATGTTTTTTGCAGTAACTGCACAGGGAGTGGCTCTGTTGTCTTTTACTTCCGATCTGTTCCCTGTGAGGCTGGCCGGACAAAGAGCTATGTTTCACAGGTATTTATTCACAAAATGCTGGAGTAACTCAGCAGGTCAGGCAGCATCTCGGGAGAGAAGGAATGGGCGACGTTTCGGGTCGAGACCTTTCTTCAGTCTGAAGAAGGGTCTCGACCCGAAACATCGCCCATTCCTTCTCTCCTGACCTGCTGAGTTACTCCAGCATTTTGTGAACAAATACCTTCAAGTTGTACCAGCATCTGCAGTTATTTTCCTACACATATGTTTCACAGGTTGTTCACGGGCTGCATTTGGAAGAATAATCTGAATTCTGGGGAAGTCCAGGGCAAGATTAAAGTGACACGAGGAAGCTTTCTTTTAAATTTTACACCGGCAGGTAGTAATGGTCGGGAATATACTGCCAGGAGATAGGTTCAGAGAAAGGAAGCTGGATTAACTCAGCGGACCGTGAAGAGATGCAGCACAGTTTTCAGCCCATTGATCCCACACTGAGCATTGACACCTCATTTTTACACTAATTTTACACTGCGGCACTGTGGCGCTGTGTATCTGCCAGCATAATTCCACTCTGCATTTGGTCAAACCAACATTCAGCACACGATTCTTAAATGCAACCCTCTCAGAGGGCTTGAATGAAGCCGAGTCTGCCTGAGAAAGACTCGTTAAAAGCTCTCGAATAATTGGAAAGCCTCATTTTAAATAAAGTGCGAGAGGTTTCAAGAACTCATCCAAAGCAACTTCTCAAAATGGCCAAGATGAATTATCTAAGGTAGACACAAAATGCTGAAGTTACTCAGCGGGACAGGCAACATCTCTGGAGAGAAGGAATGGGTGACGTTTCGGGTCGAGATCCTTCTTCAAACTGATCCTATCTTCGGTTTAGAACAGTATCTGCATTTCCTTCATGCACCAGCTGAGTTATCTCCTCTTTAAAATCACTCCCATTTTGGGTTTCTGTGGCACACTCCCTCATACTCAGTGCAGCACAGGAGTTGGGCTACATTTTGCATTTGCATTAGGCAGCAGGATATCTGTTCAGTGTCACTGGTGTCAGCATAAGGTCTTCCAGGGAGACAGACTGTGGACAGCTGTATTTTTGTTCGGTCTCCAGTGTGCATGTGTTATGGTTCAGTGAATACTTTACTGACACTTAACAATAAATGCATTAAAATAAACCGCAACTAAAAACCAATTCCAGCAAAATGAGCGCTGTTCGCCCCGAATGGAACCTTATGGCAACCGCACCGCACCAAGGGAACCCCATCTAGCTCAACTTAAAATTTAAATAAATATATATTTGAAATAATCAACAACGAGAGTAAATATTTTCAATGGGAGGCTTTCCCTGTGGAACGGAATGTCTCAGAACGGTCTAATGTTGCATCTGCCCAGGTCAGTATTATTGATGATGTCTGCATCTTGCATTGCATTCTCCTTCAATCATCGTTCCCTGCAACAACATTCCTTTAAAGCAGGCCTTGACATTGTGCTGTTATATAAATGTGCAAGGCACTGCCAGAGGAGAATGACTTGAGAGAGACTCTGGTCAGAAGTGAATTGTTTAAATGACTCAATCACCTGGATTCTGCTCTGAATTTATATTGATCAGCATCAGTTCGGTTGGATGAAATAACAATAGACAAAAGGCTAGTTGGGCTTCATGTAATTTGTCGCAACGGGTTTGATTAAATGGCACAATGGTGATTGTAACGGCTCAAAATTGTATGTTAATGCACAATAAGTTCATGAGTTCTCGGAGCAGAATAAGGCCATTAAGTCTGCCACGTCTACTGTGCCCTTCAGTCATGGCTGATCTATCGTTCCCCCTCAACCCCATTCTCCTGCCTTCTCCCCATTACCCCTGACACACGTACTAATCAAGAATCTGTCAATCTCCTCCTTTAAAATATCCATTGACTTGGTCTCCATTGTCATCTGTGGCAATGAATTCCACAGATTCTGACCCTCCTACAACATCATACTGCAGTCAGTGGAAACAGGCTACAGTCCAACAGTGCTGATTCCTGATTGATGTAGACTTCATGCAAACTAGTTGACAAAATGAGTTGAAAGGAACTGCAGATGCTGGTTCATACTGAAGATAGGCACAAAATACTGGAGTAACTCAGCGGGTCAGACTGCATCTCTGGAGAAAAGGATTAGGTGGCGTTTCGGGTCGGAAGCCCTCTTCAGACTGAAAAAGAGAGAAGGCCACGCAACCTTGCACCCCTGTCGTTAGCGCATCTTCCCCAGCCAACAATGGACCATTATGGACTCTGCCCTTCCTGAGGTCATCTGTTGCCGGCCCTGTTTTGTTCTGGCCCTTCTCTATCTTTCAGCCTGAAGAAGGGTTCCGACCTGAAACGTCACCTGCTCCGTTTCTCCAGAGATGCTGCCTGACCCACTGAGTTGCACCAGCTTTTTGTGTCTATCTTTTAAATTAGTGAACAGTCTGAATGATTTCATGGAGGCAAGGCAGGGGCCCACATGGGAAGCACTGGGATACTGAGGTGAATGTTATCAGTGAGTGAAGAATTTCATAACCCCTTATAATACAAATAGCACACAAAGCAATATTAGCTTCAATTCCATATGAAGTAGAAGTCACTCGGTACTTTGACAAGCAATGCTCATGGTTTGCAAGTAATTTGTCTGCTGTTTATATTTCTATCACGCTGATGTATAATAAAATTATCGGGATGTAATGCAGGTGCCCAATCTAATCCTGTCAGTTTCCTGTTCAGTGAGTGAGATTCAAGTTATCCTGAATGTCCCAGCTCACGGTCAGGCTGTGTGGCGTCTCCGTGTTGTGTGTTTTATTGGTTTAATAACAGGTCACTCCGTCAATTTGTAGCCTCGAGTTCAGTCCCAGCAGCAATCGCACCTCCATGGGCAATCAATGGGGAACTCTGCAGCACTGGCGGCTGATCCAGTGGGCAGCTTTGGAGATCAATCAGGGCCAAAGTGCAGCCCAGGAGGCCTCAACTGCGCGTGAATGAGGCGCGATGAGTGAGGAACACAGGAGACAATCGCTGGACCTGCCAGTCTTGTCAGAGTGACGCTCGGAGGTTTGGAGCCGGCAACGACCTCGTCTCTCTCTGGTCGTTGCTCTTCTCCTCAACTAAATCTTTTCAGTTTAGGTCCGAGCTTCTCTCCAGTAATACAAATACGCCTTAAAAACAGGAACTGACTCTACTCTGGAGATCCACGTAAGCTATTGCGAGGACACAAAGTGCTGGAGTAATTGCGGGCAGCTCAGTGGCGCAGTGGGCAGAGGTGCTGCCTTATCCCGCGGTCTAGGCTTAAGCTCAGGGGTGACCACGCTTTTGCGGTTGCAGCTCCTAGACTGTGGAACAGCATCCCTCTCCCCATCAGAACTGCCCCCTCCATCGACTCCTTTAAGTCCAGGCTCAAAACCTATTTCTACTCCCTAGCGTTTGAGGCTCATTGAGGAGGCGCTGTGAACTGTTTTGTATGTGCTGTTATGTTTGTGTGCTACTGTATGTTTCATTTTTTCCTTAGTACCTAATCAGATGTACAGCACTTTGGTCAACGTAGGTTATTTTTAAATGTGCTATACAAATAAAATTGACTTGACTTGACTTGACTTGACTTACAGTGCCAGAGACCCAGGTGCGATCCTGACTGTGGGTGCTGCCTGAACGGAGTTTGTATGTCCTCCCTTTGACCGTGTGGGTTTTCCTCGGGGGCTCCGGTTTCATCTGACACTCCAAAGATGTACAGGTTTGTACATGTTAGTAGGTTAATTAAAATTAACCCTAGTCCCTCGTGTGTAGGATAGTGTTAGTGTACGGGGATCGCTGGTCGGTGAAGACTCGGTGGGCCATAGGGTCTGTTTCTGTGGTGTATCTCTAAACTAAACTAAACTCAGCGGGTCAGGCAGCATCACTGGCAGCATCCATACTGGAGAGGTGGCGTTTCGGTTCCGACCTGAAACTTCGCCTATCCATGATCTCCAGAGATGCTGCATGACCCGCTGAGTTACTCCAGCACTTTGTGTCTTTTTTTGTGTGTAAACCAGCATCTGCAGTTCCTTGTTTCTACGTTATTGGGAGCCGTGCTTGCATTAGCTTTATTTAAGTCCCTTCAAGGTCTTACAAAACGGTAATGGCAGTAAGTTCTCAACAAATGGGCTCTCGATGTCACCCGTCTAGCAAGAGAAATGCCCTCTGTTCGGGATCTGCATATTTGTGCACTGGAAATCTGGGCCACCGCTCTGACTCGGTGCCTTCTGCTTCAATGGCGAGTGGCTGGAAGTTTATCCTGTGCCTGAATAATATTATGTTGCCTCCTAAGGTTCTTAATTGCACAATCCGACAGTCTGATAGAAAGGCTATTAATTACGACTGACCAGATGGTTTGAGTGTAAGGCTGATGGCACCCTTGAGGCAGAGAGGAGTTTCTGGCCTGTATTTTACATGGTGCACTGGTTACCAGATTGTGCGATTCGTTTTAACGTGCGGAATGATCCATCACAACGAAATGGGATTGGATTGCTCCTTTCCCTTTCTACATTTTCAGGGAGTTCTCCGACACAGCTTGTCACAATGAAGGAAAAAATATATATAGAATAGAACTCTTCAGGGCAGGGGAAAAAACATTAATCAATTTTATCAACAAGGCTCACTGACCCAGTCCCTGCTCAATCTCTCAGTATCATCATGGGGAATTTCATCATCTGCTCAGGTGAATATGGGAGAGTTTAAACTCTGAAGCACTAACTTACTTATGACCAATCCGAAGACCATTCAACCCATCAGACACATGCCAGCTCACGGCAGAGTAAACCTGTCAGTCCCATTCCCCTCTCCTTGTTTCCCTCTAGCCCAGCAAATTATCACTCTCATCTTTGAGGAATAGATCGGGTAGATGCACGGAATCTCTTGCCCAGAGCAGGGGAATCGAGGACCAGAGGACATAGGTTCAAGGTGAAGGGGAAAAGATTTAATAGGAATCTGAGAGGTAACTTTTTCACACAAAGGGTGGTAGGTGTATGTGTCTGTGCCTGTGTCTGTGTCTGTGTCTGTGTCTGTGTCTGTGTCTGTGTCTGTGTCTGTGTCTGTGTCTGTGTCTGTGTCTGTGTCTGTGTCTGTGTCTGTGTCTGTGTCTGTGTCTGTGTCTGTGTCTGTGTGTGTGTCTGTGTCTGTGTCTGTGTCTGTGTCTGTGTCTGTGTCTGTGTCTGTGTCTGTGTCTGTGTCTGTGTCTGTGTCTGTGTCTGTGTCTGTGTCTGTGTCTGTGTCTGTTTAAGACTCTGTGTCTGTGTCTGTTTAAGACTCTGTGTCTGTGTCTGTGTCCATGGTTAATGTGGGACTCTCCTCCCACCTTGTGCCATTTCAACCATGCCTTGTAATTGATAATTCACGACCAATTTATTTGATTGAAAAACATTATGACTTGCCTTTCAAGAAAGAAAAAGATTCCTTTCCTATTCTAAATGGGATTTGACTTAGTTGGAGGATGCTACAGGAGGGTTTCTGCACTGCATCTGACCAATACAACACATGCAGTACACAGTGTCATTTTTTGATCCAGCAATTAATTTGTGACAATATTTTTGCAGCTCCGCAATCCACAGACTTTGGAGCATAGTTTGTTAAAGTGAGTGCAACCTGAGATGACCACATTTGTTATTGTTACTCTCTTGTCATTTCCGTCTCCCACAATACATGAACAAGATTTCAAATCAACGCATCTCAATGCAGTGATGCACGAGTGTGGCATTAGACGCAGTGTGTTGGCATCTGTAAGGTGAATCAAGGGCTTTCGAGGTGTAAAAGGGGAATTCCAAAATCTCCTGAGTCGCAGAATGTGGCAACGTATGCAGGCAATAGAGGTGCAATTTTTCTCCAACATCCCAAATATGTGCTGTTAGGTAAATTGGCCACAGTGACTTACGCCTTAACGCACATGAGTGGCAGATGAATCAAAGAGGCGTTGATGGCCAGGTGAAAGAGAATAAAGTGCAGGATTACAAGGAATGAACTGGGATGAGATGGACCAGATTGAGCAGCCATGGACCTAAAAAGGTTAAAATGTGTCCTTCTTAGCTTTGTAAAGTGTAAGATAAGTTAAGTTGAGGTGGCTGCTGTTAGCAAGGCCATGCTCACTGAAATCTGCCATAGTCTCAATCCATCCAAATTCAAAGCAAGCAAAGGACAACGAACAGATACGATGATGAGAGGCATGGATAGGGTAGACAGTCAGAACCTTTACATCAGGGAGGAAATGTCAAAGACTAGAGGGCATAGTTTTAAGGTAATTGGGGGATAGTTTAAAGAAGATATGTAGGGCAGGTTTTTTTTACACAGAGGGTGGCGGGTGCCTGGAATGTGCTGACAGGGACAGTGGTGAAAGTAGATATGAAACTAGCCTTTAAGAGGCTTTTAGATAGGCACGTGGATATACAGGGAATGAGGGAAATGCATCATAAGCAGGCAGAGCAGATTCACTTGGCAACCTATTTGTGGGCCAAAGGGCCTGTTTCTGTGTTGTATTTATATGTACTTTGCTAAATGTTTTCAAGGTTGACCATGATATAACACATGGCATAAGAAAATAACTGCAGATCGATTTATTCACAAAATGCTGTAGTAACTCAGCAGGTCAGGCAGCATCTCGGGAGAGAAGGAATGGGTGACGTTTCGGGTCGAGACCCTTCTTCAGACTGATGACGTCTGACATGGTGGGTTTAGTTTAGTTTAGTTCAGAGCATGGAAACAGGCCCTTCGCCCCACCGAGTCCGCGCCGACCAGCGATCCCCGCACATTAGCACTATCCTACCCACACTAGGGCCAATTTACAATTATACCAAGCCAATTAGCCTACAAACCTGTACGTCTTTGGAGTGTGGGAGGAAACCGGAGATCCCGGAGAAAACTCACGCAGGTCACGGGGAGAACGTACAAACTCCGCACAGACAAGCACCCGTAGTCAGGATCGAACTCTGGCAGTGCAAGGCAGCAAATCTAACCTGGGAAATATTTGAAGTCTAATTCATGTTTTCTGTGTGTTTGGCTGATACTGCTGCAACCGAGGTTTTCATTGTATCTGTACCTCACCACACTTGTGCATATGACACTAAACTCACTCGCCTTGACTGTTTCAAGACTTTCTCTGCATTTTTGCAAATCATAATCCCTGAGGATTCATATTCCAGTGGAGTCGAGGCCATTTCCTTCTTGCCGTCAGGAGTGTTATTGATTGAGAAAACCCATAAATTTCCAACAAATGCAGTTTTCCTGTTGAGGAGGTTCCAGTTATCTGCCTGACCACAGCACCACACTCTGCAGCATGTTTATGTAGCCATTAGAACTTCTGCTTTACATCTGCAGCTATAATTCCTCCCTTCAGTGCCTTGCCTTACAGAGACGGATCGATCTGCATCTAGATTCCGCAAGGCAATTTGGCTGAAATATTCCCCTCTTGAAGGCATCATTTTAGACGCTGTTTGATTCTTGATCAATCTTGTTACATTTATATTGCATCTTTAATATCCCGAGGCTTTGCAGAAATAACATCAAACAAAATTTGACCGAGCCGCATATTTTAAAAAAACAGATGCGTAATAAACAGGGAAAGAGGCAGAGATTTGAGTTGAGGTGGGAATTTCAGAGCTAAGAACACGAAGCTGAAGACACTGTCATCAGTGTTAGAGTGATAAGGGTTGGCACGGTGGCACAGCGGTAGAGTTGCTGCCTTACAGTGCCAGAGACCCGGGTTCGATCCTGACTATACGCACTGTCTGTACGGAGTTTGTCCGTTCTCCCCGTGGCAGTGTGGATTTTCTCCGGGTGCTCCGGTTTCCTCCCACACTCCAAAGATGTCCAGGTTTGTAGGTTAATTGGTTTTGGTAAAAATCGAAAATTGTCCCTAGTGTGTAGGGCAGTGTTAATGTGCAGGGGTCGCTGGTCAGTGCGGACTCGGTGGGCCGAAGGGCCTGTTTCCATGCTGTGTCTCTAAACTAAACTAAAATAAGATTGAGATGTTGAATTGGAAGACAGGTTGCGCATGGTAAAGATGGAAGGGATTACCAAAGTAAAGGAGGGGCAGGTAAAGGAGGGGCAGGTAAAGGAGGGGCAGGTAAAGGAGAGATGAGAAAACAAAGAAGGGGATTTTTAAAAGAAGCTGTTCCAGAACAAGAGATAAAATAGATCTAAGACCAGCGGTGTTTTGGCCTCTCCATCTCTCTCCCTTTCTCCCCATCCCTCCACCACCCAAGTCGTACCAGCTTCAAAGTCGTCTTTGTTGGGTCTCATTGTCTGGACTCATTTTCACCCAGGCCACAGCCTGTTTCCTTTATCATTGATACTTTTTTTGCATATCTTTCATTCACTTGTTCTATATCTCCCTCCTTCACTGTCTCCATCCCTCATTTCCCTTTCCCCTGACTCTCAGACTGAAGAAGGGTCTCGACCCGAAACATCACCTGTTCCTTTCCGACAGGGATGCTGTCCGACCCGTTGAGTTACTCCAGCTTTTTGTGTCTACCTGCGGTATGTTGGGACAACTGGGCTTGACTTTGGTTCAGGTACATGAGCAGGAGTGGCTTTCAGGGAGAGTGTAAGTTGGGAGCACAGAGTGCCCAGGGCTGGGGGACTCTCTCTCACGACTGTGCAAGGCGGTCTCCACCTCATTGCCAGTTCACCCATTTCCAGAACTGCTTTGTCAGTGGATATTTAACGCAACACATCCACTGGTAATCAAGCAGGCAGGTAATTAAAAGTAACATGATACACATGAGTTCTGTATAGAACGTGTCATCTGTGGGCTATCAATCACCAGAGTGGAACTTCTCTCTTCCCCCTCATTTTGTTCAAACACGAGCAGGTTCTGAAGAGGATGCAGCTGATCATTGTAAACCACAGGAACGATCTCTCACTGTGCGATGTACATACATCATACATGCCAAGAACCTAATCACCATTCTGTACACATTATTCTTATGCCCTTATGTATGCTATTAGTGGCCTCCCACCAAACACAAATAAGTCATTCAGCACCCTTTTCTGAACCATACCCAGAATGGTCACGCCCTCTCCTCTACACCGGAGTAGATGGCATAACCATCTTTGACCTGAAAGTGAAAGTTAACTGCGAACAAGTTATTAGAAATGAACAGCGGCATGTACATTTTAAGATAATAATCAATAGTTCTGCGATTGCCATGCAATCCCGGAGTAACACATGTACGACAGTGTAAAGGAATCCTTTACGCTGCTTGTGTGGGAAGGAACTGCAGATGCTGGTTTAAACTGAAGATAGACACAAAAAGCAGGAGTAATTCAGCAGGACAGGTAAGGAATGGGTGACGTTTCGGGTCGAGACTGAAGTTTCGACCTGAAACGTCACCCATTCCTTCTCTCCAGAGATGCTGCCTGTCCCGCTGAGTTACTCTGGCTTTTTTTGTCTATCTTCCCATTTTTGTGTCTATCTTCCTTGTTCTGCAGTTTGCGACATTAGTCCATCACAGTCAATGTATCATTCGCTTTCTAAGACACACAGTAATAGCTGGTTTAAGCAGCAGAGAAGGAAAGGATTTACCTTCTCAAAGTACTTGATCTCATACTCCAGTATAATGCCATTGGGGTGATCAGGTTCATGCCACATCAAAGTCACACTGTTCTGACTGGTGTTTTCCTGCTTGACAACCAAGATCTGTGACGGGGCTAGAGAGAGAGAGAGAGACACACACACACGCACGCACACACACACACACACACACACACACACACACACACGCACACACACACACACACACACACACACACACACACACACACACACGCACACACACACACACGCACGCATGCACACACACACACGGATAAAACATGAGGGTTAGACTGCAACATGCAGCACTAGGAATATAGTAACTGTTTTTTAAAGAGTCAATAATGTACAAGAGATACATTGGATCCAAATATACACACAGCAGTGTTCAACCCAAAAAAACAGATCAGGACACTGCGATCCTATCGATGGATCTCTGCAATTCCAAGATCTGCTGACACACTTATCTTGGGAATGGGAAGGATATTTTTGCTATTGAGGGCGTGCAGCGTAGGTTTACTGGGTTAATTCCCTGAATGGCGGGACTGTCATATGTTGAAAGACTGGAGCGACTATGTTTGTATACACTGGAATTTAGAAGGATGAGAGGGGATCTTATCGAAACGTATAAGATTATTAAGGGGTTGGACACGTTAGAGGCAGGAAACATGTTCCCAATGTTGGGGGAGTCCAGAACCAGGGGCCACAGTTTAAGAATAAGGGGTAGGCCATTTAGAACAGAGATGAGGAAAAACTTTTTTAGTCAGAGAGTTGTGAATCTGTGGAATTCTCTGCCTCAGAGGGCAGTGGAGGCCAATTCTCTGAATACATTCAAGAGAGAGCTAGATAGAGCTCTTAAGGATAGCGGAGTCAGGGGGTATGGGGAGAAAGCAGGAACGGAGTACTGATTGAGAATGATCAGCCATGATCACATTGAATGGCGGTGCTGGCTCGAAGGGCCGAATGGCCTACTCCTGCACCTATTGTCTATTGTCTATTGTCTATAATAAGTGAAACAAAGAGTAGATACAAGGAACTACAGATGCTAGTTTGCATAAAAACGCTGTCGTAACGTAGCGGGTCAGTCAACAACTCTGGAGAACATGGACAGGTGACGTTCACGGGTCGGGATTGAGGAAGGTTCCCGACCTGAAACCTCACCTGTCCATGTTCTCCGGAGATGCTGCCTGACCCACTGACTTCCTCTCGCACTTTGTGTCTTTGTAAGTGAAAGAAAGCCAAGTTTACCCCAGCACCATGCTAATGGGCAAACACAGCATTACCGTGACAAGGCAACTTGCAAGTAGGTCTTCAGTAAATGCAGGATGGGTCTTTCACACCAGCAGAACCGTAGTTCACCAATAGTCATACCCCAGTGAATATGGAGTGATGTCTAGCACATTGGGGACCTGATGGGGGCCCCATGTGGTGGGGGTATTGGGTTAGAACCTCTCTATTCACTGAGTGAATCTTTTTTGTGTTGATCTGGGCTCTAGTGGGAATGGTACTTTAAGGGAAGTCAATGCTGTCGGCTGACTTCACCTTCTAAGCCACACCTGGCAACAGAAGGGCAGATGTGTTAAATCAGTCACCAGCTGATCTGTCAGCAGTACAGGCTGCCTGGCCAGGAAGCAACACAGGAAATAAACCTGGTAAACTGTGGTTTATCGCAGAAAAACAAAACAAAGCCTACAGCAGAGAGACTTAACTGCAGTTATACATAATAAACCGAAGTTATAAAAATAATAATTACGGCACACTTCTGAAACAGGCAAAAACAACAGCATATTTTAGCAACAATTAGGATTTCTCATGTGGTATTTCTCAAAGCAGCCTGTGTTTAGTTTAGAGATACAGCGCGGAAACAGGCCCTTCGGCCCACTGAGTCCGCGCCGACCAGCGATCCCCGCACATTAACACAGTCCTACACACACACTAGGGACAATTTACATTTTTATACCAAGCCAATTAACCTACAAACCTGTACATCTTTGGAGTGCGGGAGGAAACCGTAGATCTCGGAGAAAACCCACGCGGGTCAAGGGGAGAATGTACAAACTCCGTAACAGACAAGTGCCCGTAGTCAGGATCAACTCTGCCGCTGCGCCATCTGTGCTTTAGGATGGGGGGCTGCTGCTGTTTAAACATGATAGTTCATCCATTGCTGTGATATGGCACACTCATGGGAGCAACGCCAGACATGGAACGAACGTGACCACTGGCCCAAGGTGCGGATTTGACAAACGGAGTAGCTGCAACACTTTTTAATGCTTAATAACCATTTGGTTTGAATGATGGTATCAGGGTTTCAGCAAAGTGACATTGGACAAAGTTTAGTTTAGTTTAGAGATACAACATGGAACCAAGTCCACACTGAGCACTGAACACCCACACACTAATTCTATGACCTACACTCTAGGGGCAGTTTTACAGAAGCCAATTGACCTACAAACCTGCACGCCTTTGGAAAGTGGGAGGAAATTGAAGCACCCGGAGATAACCCATGGGGGCACAGGGAGAACGGAAAAACTCCACACAGACAGCACCCAGAGTCAGAATGGAACCCGGGTCTCTGGCGCTGTGAGGCACCAGCTCTATGGCTACACCACTGCGCCACAACAATGGGCATTGCAAGCTAGAGTGGGGCACATAAAATAAAACTGAAGTTATTGAGTGTGGGAGAGAAAGTATTCCTCTGGTTGGTATTGGACCACACAAAAGGAAGATAGTTGTGATCCGAGCTCTGGGATACAGGTCTGGAGTTACAGGCTCAAGTGGTGATGGCTTATCATATCAGTAGACAATGGTAGCCATGACCCCCTAAGGAGCCACCCCTCTTGTGGAAGCCTGGACTGGGAAGGAGAAGCATGGGAGTTACAAACTCAAGTCAATAAGGCAAAAGGCAAAGTTCTGGAGGAACTCAGTGGGTCAGGCAGCACCTGTGGAGGGAAATGGGCAGATGACATTTTGGGTCAGAACTATTCTTTAGACGAAAAGAGTAAGGGGGAGAAAGATGAAAATGAGTTGGGGGTGGGTTAAAGTTTGGCCACAGATAGGTGGAGAGGAAACGCAATGTGTAGGAAGGAATGGCAGGGTAGACTTGATGGGCCGAATGGCCTAATTCTGCTCCTACAACTTATGAACTTACAAAAGCACAAAAGGAACTGCAGATGCTGGTTAAACCGAAGATAGATACAAAAAGCTGGAGTAACTCAGCAGAACAGGCAGCATCTCCAGACAGAAGGAATGGGTGACGATTCGGGTCGAGACCCTGCTTCAGGCAGCTTGGCAGACGGGTGGAGACAGTGGCAGAGGCTAGCGGTGAGATGGAGTCAAAAGGATGTCAGAGAAGGAGAGATGAGGAGGAGTGAGATGTGAAGCTGGACGGCAGATCCCTACAACAAGCCTTGAACGAGGACGGTCTTTCTACTGCAGCCGCACACCAGTCTAGAACGAGGGCTGAGGAGGGCCAGGTGTGGAGACGGACATCAGTTCGCAGGACAACCAAAATGGAGATGATGGCTGCAACAGGTCTTTGTGGTCAGCTGCAGCTGGGACAGTAAAATGGCACCAAAATGGCACCTCTTGTATGTGGACTCAGTGGGCTGTTCTGTACATACTGTACTGAATGGGGACGATTGTGCTTTTGTAAGTTCATAGGTTGTAGGAGCAGAATTAGGCCATTCGGCCCATCAAGTTTACCCTGCCATTCAATCATGGCTGATCTGTCTTTCCCTCTCAACCCCATTGCCCTGCCTCAGAAACATAGAAACATAGAAAATAGGTGCAGGAGGAGGCCATTCGGCCCTTCGAGCCAGCACCGCCATTCATTGTCATAACTCCTGATACCTAAGAGGCATTTGGATGGGCACTTGAAATGCTACAACATTTAGGGCTACGGTCCAAATGCGGGAAAATGGGATTGAAATTAGACTGTGTTTGGTAACGGGCGGCGCGGACACGATGGGCTGAAGGGCCTCTTTCTGTGCTGTAGGACTCTATGACTTTATGACTCTATGACCTGTACCAATCAAGACTAATCATGTCTTGCAGACCTGTATGCAAAAGATGTATTTCACTGTGCCTGCTACACATGACAATAGACCATCGAACCATCGAGTTGATCGTCAGTGAGTCCAATTCACCACACAAAAACATTTCATGAGATAATGTTGCATGAAACGTATCTTTCATACCTGCCTGGTTAGTGGTGACATTCAGCGAAATGAACTGCCGGGGTTCCAAGCTGAGATCAGAGACGCCATTCACTGCCTCGACCTGCAGTGTATAGTTGGTGTGGGCCAAGAGGTTCACTATGTTGATGGCGGGCTCCGTCAGCCCCATCTGCTTCGGGCTGAACCGTATCCGATTCCCGCACGCCTCACACTGACTCGACTCCCAAGCGCACTTCCTGCAGAGGACGTTGTATCGGATGTCAATCCTTCCTCCGTTGTTGGCGGGTCGGATCCACTCCAAATATACCGAGGTCCCGTTCACACTGGACAGCGCACTCACTGGAGCAGAAGGTGGTCCTGGTACATCAGGGGAATGAATGAAAGACATTGAATGCCAAAGCACCATTGACATGCTCACACAAAAACACCACAGCATCTAACGTTATTGAAAAATCAGAAGCAAGATTTTCCATCAATCCTTTTCCTTGGTTCATGTTCCTTTTTGAGAGAGCAGCAAAAGAAAAAACCCCAGCACAATTGTTAAATTCAAAACGTGCCCTCTACCGCACTCCACACCATTAACATTAGCCTGCGATCCCACTCACATTTAACACCTCGCTTCCAATTTGAATCTTCCAGAAAGTGCATTCAACTTATTAGCCAGCTCTCCAAGGGGATGAAATGACTTGCAAATCAGCAGGGAAGAGAAAACTCCCAACCTTCTCTCCAGCCCATAGGCAATTGAGTGAAATGGCTCGATGTGCCTGATTAATCCTGGCATTCGGCCTTCCAGTCCAAGCAGGATTGCAGCTGTAACAATCAACCAAAGGCTGAAAACGTGTGGCTATATTTTTGCACAGTGGAGTCTGGAGGCTACCACCCAGCCAAGTTAGTGGACAGAGAGCTAAAGGTTTAGGAGGTTGCACAAGAACAGGTCGTGTGGCATGGTGGTGCAACGGTAGAGTTGCCGCCTTACAACGCTTGCAGCGCCGGAGACCCGGGTTCGATTCCGACTACGGGTGTTTGTCATGTATCGATTTTGTACGTTCTCCCCGAGATCTTTGGTTTCCTCCCACACTCCAAAGAAGTACAGGTATGTAGGAAATTGGTTTGGTAAATATAAAAAATTGTCCCTAGTGTGTGTAGGATAGTGTTAATGGGCGGGGATCGCTGGTTGGCACGGACTCAGTGGGCCGAAGGGCCTGTTTCCGCACTCTATCCCAAAACACACAACTAATTTATGGGATAGCTCCTCAATTGTTTTCGATAACCTGTGCAATAAGCAATTCAGACACCAATGGGACTCTTATTGATCCATCTCTTGTGGTGCAATGGAGCAGGGAGGTGATGCTGACAAGGTGTGCTCAGGGAAGAGACCTTGTCTTCTCCCCATATCCCTTGATTCCACTAGCACCTAGAGCTCTATCTAACATATCTCTATCTCACAGCGGCATCTTTTTAAGCACACCTGTTCACCGGGCGAATTTTTAGTCACTAGTCATTAATTTATTGTCACGTGTACCGAGGTACAGTGAAAAGCGTTTGTTGCGTGCTAACCAGTCAGCAGAGAGCCAACACATGATTACAATCGAGCCGCTCACAGTGTACAGATAGATGATAAAGGGAATATCGCAAATAACATTTAGTGCAAGATAAAGTCGAGTAAAGTCCGATCAAAGATAGTCCGAGGGTCTCCAATGAGGTAGATAGTAGTTCAGGACTGCTCTCTGGCATTTGGTAGGATAAACCCATCCAGATGTCTGTGCAATCTAGATGTCTGTTGAAAATTTAGGATATTTCAGCACTTCTGCATGTTTTCCAAAGAATTAGGCAAGAATGGACAGGTTTATCAGCAGACCGTTCGTGATCTGCATGATATATGTTTGCTCATTGCAGATTGAGTGATTTACAGACATCCTCTGAACTTGATTAAGAGACGCCTACGGCATAAACATTCACAATAGCTCTTACGCTCACCAATGGATACTGCTGTTGTGGAAGTGATTTCCAAGTTTGCTGCAAAATTGGGGACAATTTGGTGGAAATCTCCTTTAAGAACTGTAGCATGGATTCCCTCCTCCTATCGCTGGCCGCGCAAGGGATGAACGTTACGTGAAAGTGCTGGAGTGTCAGATAAGGAGAGAAGAGGAGTGAAGTGTGAAACCAGAGGGAGAAATATAGCCGGAATAGGTCAGGGAAGAGGGGAAAGAGTGGGGATACGTGGGAAATGAGGGACTTTGGGCGCTGGGAGTTGAAAAAGAGAGGAAAGGAGCAGGATGAATGACTGGGAGGGATGGGAGATAAGCGGGAGGAATGGGTGTGCATCAGTGTGGGGGAAGCACAGGAAGGAGATAGGGGGTTTGGGGGGGTATTATTCAAAATTGTCAAATTCAATGTTCAGACCTTTGGGTTGTAACCTATCCAAGACAAGCATGAGGTGCTTTTAGATCACATCGATCAGCTACGATCATTTTGAATGGAACCACAGGCTTGAGGGGGCTGGTGGCTCTGCTCCTGCTCCTACTTCCTTGTGTTTTTGTCTGTCTTGGGCTTTTGCATGTGCATGATGAAAGTGGAGAGGCCCAGAACTAGTGCTTCCGACTATCTGCTCATCCCTGGACTCACATGGCAATCGATCCCTCTGAGAACAGCAGGCAGTGAAGAAAGCCAATGGAATGTTGACCTTCATAACAAGAGGAGTTGAGTATAAGAGCAAAGAAGTCCTTCTGCAGTTGTACAGGGCCCTAGTGAGACTGCACCTGGAGTACTGTGTGCAGTTTTGGTCTCCAAATTTGAGGAAGGATATTCTTGCTATTGAGGGCGTGCAGCATAGGTTTACTAGGTTAATTCCCGGAATGGCGGGACTGTCATATGTTGAAAGACTGGAGCGACTAGGCTTGTATACACTGGAATTTAGAAGGATGAGAGGGGATCTTATCGAAACGTATAAGATTATTAAGGGGTTGGACACATTAGACGCAGGAAACATGTTCCCAATGTTGGGGGAGTCCAGAACCAGGGGCCACAGTTTAAGAATAAGGGGTAGGCCATTTAGAACAGAGATGAGGAAAAAAAAATTCAGTCAGAGAGTTGTGAATCTGTGGAATTCTCTGCCTCAGAGGGCAGTGGAGGCCAATTCTCTGAATACATTCAAGAGAGAGCTAGATAGAGCTCTTAAGGATAACGGAGTCAGGGGGTATGGGGAGAAAGCAGGAACGGGGTACTGATTGAGAATGATCAGCCATGATCGCATTGAATGGCGGTGCTGGCTCGAAGGGCCGAATGGCCTACTCCTGCACCTATTGTCTACTGTCTATTGAGAAACTCCCACCTGGTTCCAACCAACCGTGGATAACCCGGCACAGTCACAACAGACTGCGGACAGGCATGGGGAGAAGCAAATCACACATGCTGAAGTGGGGTTATACTGGAGATGCGGCAGACTGAGAGTGCGGACCTCGTTTCCCTGACCTTGCCTCAGCCTTGTGTAAGAAGGAACCGCAGATGCTGGTTTACACCGACGATAGACGCACAATGCTGGAGTAACTCAGCGGCTCAGGCAACATCTCTGGAGGAAAGGAATAGGTGACCTTTTCGGGTTGAGACCCTTCATCAGATTGAGAGTCAGGGAGGGGGAAACTAGAGGTAGGGGGAGGTACAGAACAAAGCGAGAGCCTGCATCGTCGATTCAGGAAAGGTGGAGCCCACAATGGTCCATTTTTGGTTGGGGACGAGGTGACAACGAAGGAATACAAACGGACGAGGGACGGAGAGAGAGAGAGAATGCAAGGGTTACGATGTCAGATAAATCAATATTCATGCCGCTGGGTTGTAAGCTCAGCCATTGCTCCATTGTGAAGCAGGTTTGGAGGGATATGGACCGAGCGCAGGCAGGTGGGACCAGTGTAGCTGGGCCATGTTGGCCGGTGTGGGCCGAAGGGCCTGTTTCCACACTGTATCACTCTATGACTCTATCCGCATCCTAATGTTACGCACCAATTTGACAATTCGCTAACTCTTGTTACACAATAGACATCCACAACACATAAATAATTTACTACATCTTCTGTTACTTTTGCTATTTCCTCTATCTGGTCCCTTCAGTATTTAGAATATTTGTAATTTAGCAGCATTCTCATCTCAGCATTAGAAAGTTATTTTCCTCAAAGAACACGACTGATTCAACTGGTTGTAATTCAGCTCAAGAGATTCGATCTTCCATTCTTTACAGGTAGCAATAATAATTATTGTGGCTATAAAGCACGTTAATTGATTATATATAATGAAGTAACGTAGAACAAAACACATGTAATGGAAGACAGACACAAAAAGCTGGAGTAATTCAGCGGGTCAGGCAGCATCTCTGGAGAAATGGAATAGGGCACCTACAGTATTCCTTTTCTCCAGAGATGCTGCCTGACCCGCTGAGTTACTGCAGCTTTTTTGTGTCTGCCTTCAATTTAAACCAACATCTGCATTTTCTTCCTACACATGTCACGGAACACTGTTTTCCAAGTGTCTTTCTTGATCTGTGGGGGGTTCACAGCATTGACATTGTGAGAGACTTCTTCTGTCAGTAAGTTTAAAGATATATTCGTGAAAGCACAAAAGCATCGAAACGTATAAGATTATTGTCTTATCGAAACATATAAGATTATTAAGGGGTTGGACACGTTAGAGGCAGGAAACATGTTCCCAATGTTGGGGGAGTTCAGAACAAGGGGCCACAGTTTAAGAATAAGGGGTAGGCCATTTAGAACTGAGATGAGGAAAAACTTTTTCAGTCAGAGAGTTGCGAATCTGTGGAATTCTCTGCCTCAGAAGGCAGTGGAGGCTAATTCTCGGAATGCATTCAAGAGAGAGCTGGATAGAGCTCTTAAGGTTTGCGGAGTCAGAGGGTATGGGGAGAAGGCAGGAACGGGGTACTGATTGAGAATGATCAGCCATGATCACATTGAATGGCGCTGCTGGCTCGAAGGGCCGAATGGCCTCCTCCTGCTCCTATTGTCTATTGTCTATTGTCTATAACTGAAGTAACAATGGGTGGCGTAGTGGTAGAACTACTGTCTTACAGCACCAGAGACCCGGGTTCGATCCTGACTAGGGGTGATGTCTGTAGGGAGTTTGTGCGTTCTCCCCATGACCTGCGTGGGTTTTCTCCGAGATCTTCGGTTTCCTCCCACATTCCAAAGACGTGCAGGTTTGTAGGTTTGCTGGCTTGGTATAAATGTAAATTGTCCCTAGCGTGTGCAGGATAGTGTTAGTGTGTGGGGATCGCTGGTCGGCGTGGACTCGGTAGGCCGAAGGGCCCGTTTCAATAGAGAGTTAGATTTAGCTCTCGGGGCTAAGGGAATCAAGGGATATGGGGAAAAAGCCAGGACGGGGTACTGATTTTTGGATGATCAGCCACGATCATATTGAATGGCGGTGCTGGCTCGAAGGGCCGAATGGCCTACTTCTGCACCTATTTTCAACGTCTCTACTTTTTCGAAGTTTCCACGCTGTATCTCTAAACTAAAACAAAACTGAAAGTGAACAACTGCGAGAGTATGGTGACACCAGAAGGTCTTTGTGATGATCTGATTGCATTCCTGATGCAGGGATCATGCCTCCAGACATTCACGTGTGGTCCTGACATAATAATTGCACCACTGACATTGGCATCATCGTCCTGACCCGATGGTGTTCCTGACAGTCTAATTACCTTCCCGATATGAGAATCCTACATTTGACAGTTGGATTGTGTTCCTGATATGGTGATTATGTTTCTGAGAGAAGGACTGTGTTTTGGACGTCTGGAACCCAGATACAGTGCTCTTGGTGTCCAATTAAGTTTCTGACAATCAACATGACAGGTATTCTCCCATTACTCTGTGTGGGTTCCTGACACACTCGTTGCGATTTATAAAAGTGGGATTGTGTCTGAAGATGTATTCTGACGTTTCCCCATTGCTGGGGTCTGAAGAAAGGTCCCGACCCAAAACATCGTCTATCCTTCCCCTTCCCCTCCCCCCACTCCATTCCCCTCAATCCCCATTATCCTCCCTCACCCCATCCCTCCACCCCCCTCTCTCCCCCCATCACCTTCCCCCCTCTCTCCTCCCCTTCCCCTTCCCCCCTCCCCCCTCCCTCCCCTCCCCCTCCCCATCCCCCAACCCCCAACCCCCATTATCCTCCCTCTTCCCCCTTCCCCTTCCCCTCCCCCCACTCCATTCCCCTCAACCCCCATTATCCTCCCTCACCCCATTCCTCCACCCTCTCCCTCCCCCCATCCCCTTCCCCCCTCTCCCCTCCCCTTCCCCTTACCCCCTCCCCTCCCCCTCCCCATCCCCCAACCCCCATTATCCTTCCTCACCCCATCCCTCCACCCCCTCCCTCCCCCATCCCCTTCCCCCCTCTATCCTCCCCCTCCCCTTCCCCCCTCCCTCCCCTCCCCCTCCCCACCCCCCAACCCCCATTATCCTCCCTCTTCCCCTTCCCCTCCCCCACTCCATTCCCCTCAACCCCCGTTATCCTCCCTCACCCCATCCCTCCACCCCCTCCCTCCCTCCCCCCTCCCTCCCTAGGAGAGAGATTTAAACTTTAAAATGTGATTAAATTAAAAAACATAACACCGATTTCAATGAAACTTCTTCCATTAGCACCAAAGTGGGTAAGGTGGGCTTAAAATTGTCATGCTATCATGCACTATTTTGGCTGTAGTACAGGAACAAACAAACAAACAAACAAACAAACGAGAGTTTTAGTATATAGATGCAGCAACGGTACAGAAGAGATTAACCAAAATAATTGCACTGAGTAGGGACTTTAGTTATGTGGATAGACTGGAGAAATTGGGTCATTCCCCTGGTCAAGGTATTTACAAAAAACGCATTCTCTGGGCAGAGAAGATAAAGGGAGGCAGTTCCTATTAGTTGAAGAGGACATAGAGTGAACATGGTTGGCAAAAGAACAAAAAGATTCATGAGGGGAAAGAAATGTCAAAGGAAGGTTAGTGGGAGGGAGGATGAGTGATAGGAAGTGGGATAATCAGAATGATAGGCAGAGTCAAGTGTAGTGTTCAGATGGCCCTGAATAAGTATCCGCGAGGAAAGATTTTGCAGGGCTATGGGGAGAGGATTAGCATTAGCACTGGAAATAGTGTGGACACGATGGGCCGAATATTGTCCTGCAATGTAACCATTCCGTGATTTAACAGGGAGGATGCATTCCTTGTAGTAGGATTGTGCCCTTGAGGGTCCAAAGGTGTTTGTGTCGGTGGGGATGTGATGCAGTCTCCAGAGAGCAGGCCTGGACTAAGCTCGCCAGCAGTTCACGTTTAATTGAAAGTCCAAAGAGAGACTGAGAATATTACCAAAAGCCATTCAATTACTCGGAGCTATTTCTAGCTTTTAAAAAGCTGATTTGAAGACTCCCTATTTATATCACATTGTTTGCTCAGTTCTAAACGCTGCCCTCTCTGCTGTGCACAGTGGTTTAGGGTTCTAGTCAGCAGCTTCTGATAACCTTGTTGAGTTGAGTTAACTGCAGGGAGACGGGAGATGTATCTGAACACTTACGGGTGGCACAGCGGTAGAGTTGCCGCGCCAGAGACCGCTGTTCAATCCTGTCTATGCGTGCTGTCCGTACGGAGATTGTACCTTCTCTCCGTGATTGCGTGGGTTTTCAGTTTCCTCCCACACTCCGAAGATGCACAGGTTTGTAGGAGAAAAGCCCACGGGGTGACAGGGGGATCGTACAAACTCCGCACAGACAGCACCTGTACTCAGGATCGAACCCGGGTCTCTGGGGTTGTAAGGCAGCAACTCTACCACTGTGCCGGCCTCTGGGCTCGTCACCACACTTATGCTCAGGAGCTATCGAAATTAGCTTTCACTGTTTGAAGATTTCTCAAACCCTCATGAATGCCAGTACGTTCAATGAAATACAATGTTTTTATTCCTGCAGGAAGGTAAGTCTGATCCAGTGCTGTGTTGGCATTTAATGCTCAAGCAAAACTTTGGCCAAGAGTTTCAAGTTAAGTCAGGTCTACTCGAGTTTATTGTCATGTACACATGTATAATGAGCTACAAGCAGAACGAAAATCTTGCTTGCAGTAGCAACACAGGCACACAGACAACACATAAAAAACATAAATTACACATAATTACAAACAAATTCTACAAGATATTGAAAGGAAAAAGACTGTGCAAAAAAAAACCAAGACATTAGTGCAAAATACATTGAGTAAACAAGACCTTGCTAGTGCAACAGGTGGTGTAGAGTGTTCCACTGCCGAGATAGCTTTAGGGTTGTGCTGCTCGATTCAAAAACCTGATCGCTATAGGAAAATAACTCTTCTTGAACCTGGTAAGTTCAAACAATGATTTATGAATCTGTGGCTGAGCAAATTATTCCTTAATCCTTGCAGTAAATTAGAAATGTTCTTTGTGATTGATAATGGAGAATTAGAACATCAGAGGAATTCTTATCGTGACGTTGAACAGAGCAAAATTGACGTCTATAGTATTGGATTCAGTGCTCTAGAGATATGGTAGATCTTAGACTGGATTGGGCATGTTTGTTTTCCTAGAAGCAGTGTGGGGGGTGGGGCTTGGTTGAGGAATAGAAAATGGTCTGGGCAGATTGGAGAGAGCAGAAGGGCAAGAGCGGTGAGAGAGACCAGAGTATAGGAGTATGGGATTTATGGACTACCTGGGAGGAGGTTGTAACCACAAAGACAGAGGGAGTGGGGACACAGGGGTCTAGTGAAAGTGGAAAATGGGAAGAAAAGAGCCCTGGGTGTGGGGACTGCAGGAAGATGGAAAGAGAACAAGGTTGGGGATTCTGGTGAGAGGGGAAATCAGGGAAGAGGATAATGAAGGTCATGGAGAATGGAGGATGGGAAGCAAGAAGGAGTGGAGAACAGAGAATGGGTTGGAGGGGGGGGAGGGGGGGAATACTAGGGAATAGAGATGGGAAGAGAAAGGAATAGGGAGGTGAAAGTAGGAAGGGAGGGAGAGCAGGGAGACAGGAATTTGAGAATGGAGTTGAAGTGAATAAAGGGGAGAATGTGATTCATGCTGTGGTTCATTGGTTTTTTCTCTTGTGTAGAAATAAACAGGACAGCTTGACTGGGAAACCATCCATCAGCATCATTATTGCACGTTTATTGATTTGGGGTATGTGTAATTCCAAAGCGTGTGATTGTATTGAATTTGGGTTCGCACAGAATGCAGTACAATTGGGGCGGCACGATGGCACGGCCGTAGAGTTGCTGCCTTACAGCGCCAGGGACCCGAATGTGATGCTGACCACGTGTGCTTGTCTGTACGGAATTTGCATGTTCTCCCCGTGACCGCGTGGGTTTTCTCCGGGTGCTCCGGTTTCCTCTCACACACCAAAACCCCACAGGTTTGTAGGTTGATTGACTTTGGCAAAATTGTAAATGGTCCCTAGTGTTAGTGTACGGGGACCGTTGGTTGGCGTGGACTCGGTGGGGCCGAAGGGCCTGTTTCCGCGATGTATGTCTAAACTAAATTAAAACCGATAATAAATACGTTGATAGGCCAAACCTTTCTCCAAGACGTAATTATGGACAGTGCATTGAACGAAGACATGGTGTGGACTTTGACAGATGAGCTCACGCTACTCACTGGTACAAGGTGCTGAGGGAAGGTCGGAAGATGACCGGTAATGGTTGGGATCGCACTGGCAGAAGAGGGCACCCATCACATCCGAGTGGCTGTGAAGAGGACATCTTGCGCAGAGCTGGTCGCCCGAGTTTGGCTTGAAGAATTCAGGCTCACAAGCTGAAAGAGAAACAAGACAGATATTCCTCATTATCTCCCCTCCGACAAACCCCCGATCACTTGCTTTATCTATTCAAATCAATCGCGCCTCTAAAATGGCCATTACGTCCCATTGATTAATGAACACGTCCACAGAACAGCAAAGCCTTGGAGACCTGTGTATAATTTGTAGCTCCATTATGTGTCTGAGTGGCTGGTTCCACAGCTGGCTGTTTATATCCCCACAGAGATTCGCTGGTGTTCCTGTTGCGTGTGAAACGAATACGAAACCTACTCCGAGCAAAGGATAGAGGTCAAGAAAGAGCGAAGGTAGACACAAATACCGGAGTAACTCTGCGGGACAGGCAGCATCTCTGGAGAGAAGGAATGGGTGACGATTCGGGTCGAGACCATTCTTCAGACCTTGGAGATTGGGGCATTGACCATGGTAAATCCAGTCAATGGGGAAATTGAAGGAGTCAGAAGAAGGGTCTCTACCTGAAACATCACCCATTCCTTCTCTCCAGAGAGGCTGCCTGTCCCACTGAGTTACTCCATCATTTCGTGTCTACCTTCGATTTAAACCAGCATCTGCAGTTCTTTCCTACACAGTCAAGAAAGAGCAACGGATTCAATGTAGTTTACACTGTGAGTGTCCACAGGGGCTCTAACTGCTGCACTACCTATTAGATTCCTGTGAGGTTTAGGCCTTTATGGGCACAGAGTTTCTCTGGGACAGACCATGAGTTTTCTCTCAATTTTCCACCAATTTCCACATTCATTTAATCGGAAAGGAGATCTGGAAAACTTGGGCATGGGTCCCATGCAGCTGTTGACATGCCCATGGTTATAAGATAAAGGGCCGCTTATTTAATGTTGAGATGCGTAGGATGTCCTTTGCAGAGGATAGTGAATCCCTGGAATACTCTTCCCCAGAGGGTTGCAGAGGCTGGACCTTTCCAAGTATTTTAAGATGGAGGTATTAAAAAATTGGGGAATTAAGAGCTGGTGGGAATTGGCACAGAAGAGGAGGTACTGCCAACATAGATCAGCCACAAAATGCTGGAGGCAGCAATCTGGAGAGAAGGAATGGATGACGTTTTGGGTCGAGACCCTTCATCCGACTAAAGTCCGAAGAAGGAGTCTGAAGAAGGGTCTCAATACCGAAACGCCATCCATTCCTTCTCTCCAGAGATGCTGCCTGTCCCAACGAGTTACTCCAGCATTTTGTCTCTAACTTCGGTATAAACTAGCATCTGCAGTTCCTTCCCACACATAGATCAGCCATGATAATTTTGAATGGCACTACAGACCTGAGGGGGCTGGAGGCTCTGCTCCAGCTCCTACTTCCTTGTGTTTTTATCTATCTTGGGGTTTAGCATGTGCACGATGAAAGGGGAGAGGCCCAGAACTAGTGCTTCTGACTATCCGCTCATCCCTGGACTCACCAATGGACCCTCACATGGCAATCGATCCCTCTGAGAAACTCCCACCAGGTTCCGACCAAGTGTGGATAACCTGGCGCAGTCTCAACAGACTGCGGGCATGGAGAGGAGCAAATCGCACATGCTGAAGTGGGGATGTACTGAAGATGCGGCAGACTGCGAATGCGGATGGGGCCTCCAGACTATGGCACAGCTCCTGAGCTGTAACATGCTGCATGACACATGCACTGTAAAGGATCTTGCAGAGGCCAATGATGTGGCACTAAAATTTGCTCGCTATTGGCAAACAGTAGTGTGATGAAACGAATAAATAAATAAATAAACAATGGACCCAGAGGCAGGGCAGTAACTTCTGCATCTCATTACGTTGGCCACAGCCTTCCACCGGGGGAACTGGTGACCTTGCCAACCCTTTGGAAAAGACAAAGTGCCCGTGGTCACCCCATCAATGTTACTTTATTTTAAGGATTTTTAAATGAGTGGTGTTTTCTTGTGTTTTTCTTGGCACCGTTGTGCATCCAGTAGAGCTGCCAACTCACAGCTGCAGAGACCCAGGTTCAAACCTGGCCTCTGGTGCAGTCTGTGTGGAGTTTGCACGTTCCTCTGTGACCATGTGGATTTCCTTCCGGTGCTATGGTTTCCGCCCAGAGATTGGATGGAGACTTGCTGAGGGGTTTATTACCAGCTGCAAAGACTTTAGAAACCCCTTGGGTGGAGAGACTAGTCAATTTATCCATGGCTGGTTCCGATTTGGAACAGTTGATATTATTTGTGTAGCAAGGAACTGCAGATGCTGGTTTACACCAAAGATTGACACCAAATGCTGGAATAACTCAGCGGGACAGGCAGCATCTCTGGAGAGAAGGAATTATGGTGATGTTTCGGATAGAAACCCTACTTCAGTCTGAAGAAGGGTCCCGACCCGAAACGTCACCCATTCCTTCTCTCCAGAGATGCTGCCTGTCCTGTTGAGTTACTCCCAGCATTTTGTGTCTAACTTGATACTATTTAACAGTTGTCTCAACCTCAACCTTTCCTGGAGGTGATTTGACTGTGGGTAGAGACTAACATTAGACGGACTCTGAGACCATTATGAGGACAATTAAGCAATGAAGTCTCAAGTCAATGCACGTTTAAAAGAAAAGATGCAATACAAGGCATCGGATATATGAAAATTAATTTAAAAATCCATCCTTATAATTAATGGTCGGTGCCATTTGATCTGTGAGCATTGCGTTTTCCCCGAGTCTGTGTGTCTATTGCATAATTATTCACAAAATGCTGGAGTAACTCAGCAGGTCAGGCAGCATCTCGGGAGAGAAGGAATGGGTGAAGTTTCGGGTCGAGAATTGTCGAGATGCTGCCTGACCTGCTGAGTTACTCCAGCATTTTGTGAATAAATACCTTCGATTTGTACCAGCATCTGCCGTTATTTCCTTATATATCTATTGCATAATTCAGACAGTAACAACTGCATTAAAGATGCAACGGGAGAGAATTAATGTAAATTAATGTTTGCTTTGACAACTTAATCAACACTATTTCGTCACATTGTCTTTTGCTTAAAGGATTTACCAATATTAATTACTCTCTAAATTGGTAATCTTCCATGTAAACCCTAGCCCCTGTCAGGATTTTGAACTACTAATATAAGATTAAAATCAGTGGATCAGAATATCGCGGCAAATATTTAGATAACAGATTGATGCGCATCTGCTTTTAAACTTGCTTGGAGGGTTATTTGGAGATAGCTGATAAACTAGGCACATTTCTGTGCTTTCTATTTCCTTATAACATCAAAGAGGCTTTACTTACAATGTCATTGCTTGCTTCCAGGCACTGCAAAGTAGATTTTGCTTAGCCCAAAAAACAACTGCTAATGATCAAGACAGCAGCTTCATTAAGGTTGCTGCCTAGCTGGTGTCTTGCTGTACAAATAGGTTTAATTGTAGGGCCATAATGTAGGGGAACAAGCCCCTGAGCTCTTGTTCAAAGGTGGGCACTACGTCTGTAACTGGTCCAGACCAAATGTACAACACAGCACAGTGGCACAGCAGTAGAGTTGCTGCCTCGCAGTGCAAGAGACCCGGGTTTGATCCTGACCTGGGAGTGCGCATAAGGTCATAGGGAATAGTAGAATTAGGCCATTCGGCCCATCGTCTACTCCACCATTCAATCATGGCTGTTCCATCTCTCCCTCCTAACCCCATTCTCCTGCCTTCTCCCCATTACCTCTGACACGTGTACAAATCGAGAATCTATCTATCTCTGCCTTAAAAATATCCACTAACTTGGCCTCCTCAGCCTTCTGTGGCAAAGAATTCCACAGATTCACCATCCTCTGACTAATTAATTTTTTTCTCATCTCCTTCCTAAAAGAACGTCCTTTAATTCTGAGGCTGTGGCCTCTAGTCCTAGACTCTCCCACTAGTGGAAACATCCTCTCCACATCCACTATATCCAAGCCTTTCACTATTCTGTACGTTTTAATGAGGCCCCCCCCCCCCCCTCATTCTTCTAAACTCCAGCGAGTACAGGCCCAGTGCTGACAAACGCTCATCATAGGTTAATCTACTAATTCCTGGGATCCTGGGTGCTGTCTGTACGGAGTTTGTACGTTCACCCTGTGACCTCGTGGGTTTCCTCCGGGTACTCCGGTTTCCTGCCACATTCCGAAGACGTGCAGGTTTGTGGGTAAATTGGCTTCTGTAAATTGTCCCGAGTGTGTCGGACGGAACAAATGTACGAGTGATCGTGGCCAGCATGGGCTCAGTGGGCCGAAGGGCCTTTTCCCACACTATATCTCTTAAAATTAATAACCAAAACCTAGGCAAAAACTCAATGACCACACTCAACACCAGCTATATTTTAGTTACTGTATATTTGACATTCCATCCATTGATGGCTACAAATTCTGATGACTAAATACTAACGGTTGCCAAAGGTGAACATATGTATGTGAAGGGCATACCAAAGGAAGCTCATATCATTTCTTCCAAACAACTTACTATGTATATAGTTCCTTAGCCTAACCCACCCGAAACGTCACCCACTCCTTCTCTCCAGAGATGTTGCCTGTCCCGCTGCGTTACTCTAGCATTTTGTGTTTATCGTTGGTTTAAACCAGCATTTGCAGTTACTTCCTACACATTTTTTCTGCTCCACTGCAAAATCTCCTCAAGGTATGTCTACTTTGAAGAAGTTCTCTCTCTGATGAGTTCCGCAACACCCTCTCTACTTTTTGGCATATCTTTTGTTCATGTTCTATATCTCTCTTCATCATCGACTCCATCTCTTGTCTCCCTCTCCCCTGACTTTCAGTCCGAAGAAGGGTCTCGACCCGAAACGTCACCCACTCCTTCTCTCCAGAGATGCCGCCTGTCCCGCTGAGTTACTCCGGCGTCTTGTGCCGTGGTTTGGTCAAACTGGCAGTGTAGGCACATCTGCAGGAAATGTGACTGATCTGCTACACGGATGACAGCGGCTACAACTGTGGAGCTGGCAAAGACAGTTTGTCGTCCTTGTCCACTGAAGTTGACCCAAGTTTAGTAATGCACGTGTAAATCAAGGGCTCTGTAAATGCACTGGCTGCAAGGAGAGGCAGAGATGGGGAGATGTGCGTTTGCTAACTTTAACCATGCCTCTTATAGTCTGACCTCCCCCACAGTGGGTTTTGAGTTTCGCCACGACTGTAAAGTTTGTGGTGCAGTAAAAATGTGGGCTCCGGAGGTCTGCCTCCTGCACCAAAGTCTTTGCAAGTGAAGGGCCAGCCTTCAATGATGTGCATATTTATCAAGTGGGGGATCAAGAGGTAATGGGAATCCTGGAAGCTCTTTGGATGGTATAATCATTGAGTCAAACAGCACGGAGACAGGCCCTTCAGCTCAACTCGTCCATGTGGACCACAACGTCCATCTCATTCATGGGACTAAATTAGTCCCAGATGCCCATATTAGATACTTTCCTAATAATAATAACTTCCTAATTATCAATAATAATAATTCCTAAGAATAACCTTTCCTATTCATGTACTTGCCCTAATATCTTTTAAATCTGGTTACAGTACCGGCCTCAATCACCTCCTCTAGCACCTCATTCCATGTACGTAACACCCTCTGTGTGAAAATGATACCCCTCAGGTTCCTGTTAAATATTTACCCTCTCACCTTAAACCTACGCCATCTAGTTCTTGATTCACCAGCCATGAGATAAAGGATCAGTTGCATTCACCTAATCTATGCCCCTCATGATTTTATACTCCTCAATAGGGTCATCTCTCACTCTCCCACATTCCAAGAATAAAGTCCCAGACTATCCGACCTGCCAGTGTTGGGAGTGGGTCAAGTCAAGTCAATTTTATTTGTATAGCACATTTAAAAACAACCCAGGTTGACCAAAGTGCTGTACATCTGATTAGGTACTAAGGAAAAAAATGAAACACGCAAACAGTTCACAGCGCCTCCTCAATGAGTCTCAAACGCTAGGGAGTAGAAATAGGTTTTGAGCCTGGACTTAAAGGAGTCGATGGAGGGGGCAGTTCTGATGGGGAGAGGGATGCTGTTCCACAGTCTAGGAGCTGCTACCGCAAAAGCGCGGTCACTCCTGAGCTTGAGCCTAGACCGCGGGATAGTGAGTAGCCCCAAGTCGGCCGACCTGAGGGACCTGGAGTTAGAGAGGGGGGTTAGAAGATTTTTGATGTAGGGGGGGGAATGTCCATTTAGGGCTTTATATGTGAATAGGAGGAGCTTGAAGTTGATTCTGTACCGTACAGGGAGCCAGTGGAGAGAGGCCAGAATCGGGGTGATGTGGTCCCTTTTACGGGTACCCGTCAGGAGTCTCGCTGCGGCGTTTTGGACCAGTTGCAGGCGGGACAGGGAAGATTGGCTGATCCCAGTGTATAGGGAGTTGCAGTAGTCTAGGCGGGAGGAAATGAAAGCGTGAATGATTTTTTCTGTGTCGTCGAATTGGAGGAAAGGTTTGATTTTAGCTATGGTTCGAAGTTGGAAGAAGCTGGCTTTTACCACAGCGTTGACTTGCTTATCAAATTTTAATGCAGAGTCAAATATCATGCCGAGGTTTTTGACATGCGGTTTGACTAGGCAGGATAGACTTCCAAGACTGCCTGTTATCGATTTGATGGAGTCGGGGGGGCCAAATAGGATGACCTCAGACTTGCTCTCATTTAATTGGAGGAAGTTCTGTGCCATCCAACATTTTATGTCCTCAAGGCAGTGTAAGAGGCTGTTTAAATTGGACTGGTTGTTGGGTTTCAGGGGGAGGTAAAGCTGAGTGTCATCGGCATAGCAGTGTAAAGAAATGCCGTGCCTTTGAATGATTTGGCCAAGGGGGAGCATGTATAGGGAGAAGAGAATGGGGCCTAGGATGGAGCCTTGTGGAACTCCGCAGGAGAGGCTAGCTGGAGCAGAGGAATAACTGCCTATGTTGATGGCAAAACTCCTATCTTTGAGGTACGAAGCGAACCAGCTCAGGGCAGTGCCATCAATGCCAACCGCGTACCGGAGACGATCAATAAGGATGGTGTGGTCCACTGTATCGAACGCTGCGCTGAGGTCGAGAAGGAGCAGGATTGCACAGTCGCCGGTGTCGATGGCGAGAAGCAGGTCGTTGTGTACCTTCAACAAGGCAGACTCTGTGCTGTGGTGGGCTCTGAAACCTGACTGGAAACTTTCCAGGATGGTGTATTGGTGCAGGTAGGGCACTAATTGGTTTAGAATTGCCTTTTCAAGGACTTTTGACAGGAGTAGGAGAAACAGACTCTGTAGCTGAGATGATCAATGGGGTTTTTTTCTTCCAAATATTTCATAACAAGAAGATAGAAGACAAAATGCTGGAGTAACTCAGCGGGTCTGGCAGCGTCTCTGGAGAAAAGGAACAGGTGACGTTTCGGGTCGAGACTGTCCTACAGACTGAGAGTCAGGGAGAGAGAGTTTGGCTCGTCCAACGCTGGGTGTCAGACAAGTAGTGAGGTAAGTCAGAGGTGGTCAAGAGAGGGTGAAGAGGAGAAACTGGGTATTGTCAGAGTGTAGTGTGAACTGATATATTTTTTGGTGCTGCTGTGAGTTTCTTCACCAGCCAGAAAAAAAAAGGCCAGTGAGAATTTGAAATGGTACAGTGCTTTTCTTTGGCAATCTAGACACTGCTGCTCTTTGGCAAAAATATATCAGCCACCTGCAAAGTCCCAGAAGCAACAAATCCAAATGGTTGGCCAGCTAATCTGTTTTGTGTTGAAGAAGGGTTGTTGGTCTGGATACTGTAGGAAATGCTGCCTCTCCTGTGGATAATGCTCTGGTCTTTTAACATCCACCCGGACGCGTGAAAGGAAGAAACGGAACTCTTGCCAATAACTAACCCATGAGGTAATCCATTATCCCTTCACTACTGCTGTGAGGATCCACACCAGACCAAGGGCTCATTCAGAACCTGCTGTCTCTAAGCTGAGTATCCTGCTTTTGGGAGCCAAAACTGGATATTTAGCTCGAATTCTATTCTTCCTAACTTTACAGCAAAAATATTTTTTAGATTAGAGATCCAGCATGGAAACATGCCCTTCGGCCCACTGAGCCCACGATGGCCATCCATCACCCGTCCACACTGGTTCTATACTACCCCACTTCCTCATACATTTGGGGCAATTTTACAGAGGAAAATCGACCTACAAAGCCGCAACACCTTGGGATGCGGGAGGACGGCGGGACTGGCATATGATGAAAGAATGGAGCGACTGGGCTTGTATTCACTGGAATTTAAAAGGATGAGAGGGGATCTTATAGAAACATATAAAATTATTAAGGGATTGGACACGCTAGATGCAGGAAACATGTTCCCGATGTTGGGGGAGCCCAGAATCAGGGGTCACAGTTTAAGAATAAGGGGTAGGCCATTTAGAACTGAGATGAGGAAAAACGTTTTCACCCAGAGAGTTGTGAATTTGTGGAATTCTCTGCCTCAGAAGGCAGTGGAGGCCGATTCACTGGATGCATTCAAAAGAGAGTTAGCTAGAGCTCTTGGGGCTAGTGAAATCAAGGGGTATGGGGAGAAGGTAGGAACGGGGTACTGATTGAGGATGATCAGCCATGATCACATTGAATGTCGATGCTGGCTCTAAGGGCTGAATGGCCTCCTCCTGCACCTATTGTCTATGTATCTATGTATCTATGAAACCCATGCGATCTTGTGTAGGTTTGTTGGTTAACTGGCCTCTGTAAATTGATCCATACGTGTAGGATGCAAAATGGGGTTAGGAGCGAGAGATAGATCAGCCATGATTGAATGGTGGAGTAGACTTGGTGGGCCGAATGGTTCTTATGACCTTTTGATCCCTACAGCAGCTTCACTGATGAGGTCAGTGATAATTGCAATCACTTCACTCAGTCATAATTGTTCGGCAGGGCAGAGCATAGAGGAAATTCTTGCCTTTTTTAGTTTCTTTTTTTAGTTTAGTTCAGCTGCACGGAGGCAGAGAGGAAAGCTCTTCAGCGGGTAGTCCATAGAGCTCAGAAGACTATCGGAACACAGCTACCAGCCTTGGAGGGCATCTACAACACACGATGCCTCAGAAAAGCCACCAGCATCCACAAAGACTCTTCACACCCCTGCAACAGTCTGTTCAAACTTCTACCATCGGGCAGACGATACAAGGCCTTCCACGCCCGCACCTCCAGACTCAGGAACAGCTTCATCCCCAGGGCCATAACTGCAATGAACCGGTCCTGCTGAGCCGGATGGTCACATCGCACAGTGAACCGGCACAGACCTACTTGAACTTTATACTGTTTTAAAACTGTTTCTAATTTTGTTTCACTGGGTTGTATAAATTTAGCTAATTAATTTATTGCATCGTATGGAAGGCGCATTCCCAATCTCGTTGTACTCCTGTACAATGACAATAAAGATATATTGTATTGTATTGTATTGTATTGTAGGTACAGTGCACAAACATGCCCTTCGGCCCACCGAGTTCACGCCGACCAGCGATCCCCATACACTAGTTCTATCCTACACACTTGGGACAATTTACAATTTTTACCAAAACCAATTAACCTACAAACCTGCACGTCTTTGGAGTGTGGGAGGAAACCGGAGCACCCGGGGAAAACCCACGCGGTCGCAGGGAGAACGCAAAAACTCTTTACAGACAGCACCCTTAGTCAGGATTGAACCTGGGTCTCTGGTGCTGTAAGGCAGCAACTCTACCGCTGCGCCACCGTGCTGCCCTGCATGAATCAGGGAAATGTGTCATTATGCTTTGTCTCCTGTGTATTGACTCCTATGCTTTGACTCCTGGCCTGCATTAAAGCACTTCTCTCTGTAAGGCTGCCTTGTGAAATACATTTTTTTTTTGTGGTGTCACAGAGGTAAAGCAGTCCAAATAACCCTGCACCATCACACGCTAGATCAATGCAGTAACAAGTCATTATTTCCTGACTGAACTGTTAATGTCATTGGCTGTGCCACATTTATTGATGTGGTATGAAACTGTTATCAGCCTGAATTAGAGGATGAAGTGATTTCTCTCTATCACTCAACAAAAGGCTTCACATCAAAGAAACAGGGCTCTTTTATGATTCAGCCACACTCGAATGTAATGTAAGTGAGTGCCGAGACAAGTTCAAAGCTTTCATCCTGGGTTTTGTAAGGTGTATCTCCTCCCACACTCACACAGAGGCACATCCTCCTACTAAAGCCACATTGAGAAATCCGTAATTCCTAGGATTAAAGGAAGCTGATAAGGAGACGTTGAGTCCTGCCTGTGTTTACCACTTGGTAGAATGCTCAAAAAGGGACCTTTTGTGTCTATGGGTAATTTCTTTGTACGAGAAGCCGTGTTAGTTCTGTAACACCCCACTCTCAATTCAAGTACAAACACATATATACAATATGAAGATAGACACAAAATGCTGGAGTAACTACGGGACAGGCAGCATCTCTGGAGAGAAGGAAAGGGTGACGTTTCAGGGCGAGATCCTTCTTCAGTCTGCAGAAGGGTCTCGACCCGAAACATCACCCATTCCTTCTCTCCAGTGATGCTGCCTGCCCCGCTGAGTTACTCCAGCATTTTGTGTCGATCTTCGATTTAAACCAGCGTCTGCAGTTCCTTCCTGCACATTATGTACAATATGATTTGAGTTAACTTCAGAAAAACAGATGACCTAATTTTTTATGTCTGAGCCATTAATGCACTCTCACATTGCACACATTTGCTGGGCAATTTTGTAAAAGGAGAGTTATTTACAGAATAGTTATTTATGCATTCATTCATAATGTTGGTCAGGGAGCAATTTACTGGGCAGAGAGAACGCCATGCGTATCCTTGGTGTTGCTTCGGGAGTTATAATTAATCTTATGAGGTGCAAGAATTCGGAATGAATGAATGAATGAATGAATACTTCATTGTCACATGTGACAAGTCCCAGTGAAATTCTTTGCTTGCGTACCACACGATATGCAAAGAGTCGCCACATAAGAACCAATATCCCTCCTGTGTGAGAAGGAACTGCAGATGCCGGCTTACACTGAAGATGGACACAAAAATGCTGGAGTAACTCAGCGGGACAGGCGGCATCTCTGGGGAGAAGGAATGGGTGACGTTTCGGGTCAAGACCCGTCTTCGCCTGAAGACGGGTCTCGACTTGAAACGTCACCCATTCCTTCTCTCCAGAGATGCCGCCTGTCCCGCTGAGTTACTCCAGCATTTTGTGTTTAAAGTCTCCTGTGTAAACAAGATACCAATAATAGTGGAAGAAGGAACTGCAGATGCTGGTTTAAACCAAAGATAGACACAAAAAGCTGGAGTAATGCAGCGGGACAGGCGGCATCTCTGGAGGGAAGGAATGGCCCCATTGATTCTCTCCAGAGATGCTGCCTGTCCCACCGAGTTACTCCAGCTTTTTGTGTCTATCACCAAATAATAGTGGAGCGATCCTTCAGCACTCACAACAGTGCAGCACTCCCTTAGAACTGACAACAATGCAGCACTTCCTTAGAACTGACAGCAAAGCGGCACGGTGGCGCAGCGGTAGAGTTGCTGCCTTAAAGTGAATGCAGCGCCGGAGACTCAGGTTCGATCCTGACTACGGGCGCCGTCTGTACGGAGTTTGTACGTTCTCCCCGTGACCTGCGTGGGTTTTCTCCGAGATCTTCGGTTTCCTCCCACATTCCAAAGACGTACAGGTATGTAGGTTAATTGGCTGGGCAAATGTACAAAAATGGTCCCTAGTGTGTGTAGGATAGTGTTAATGTGCGGGAGTCGCTGGGCGGCGCGGACCCGGTGGGCCGAAGGGCCTGTTTCCGCGCTGCATCTCTAAATCTAAAAAAAAAATCTAAAAATCCCCAAACACAGTCAACATTGCAATATTCCCTCAGCACAACCAACAGTGCAGCATTCCACTGACACCCACCAACAGTGCACCAATCTATCAGCATCACCAACAGTGCAGCATTCTCTCCACATCACCACACAGAGCACATCACCAGCAGTGCAGCACTCTCCCAACTACAGCAACAGTGCTGCACTCTCTCAGCGTCACCATGCAGTGTTCTCTCAGCAGCACCGATAGATAGCACAGCACCCTCTTGGCACAACCATGCCGTTAGCAGATGTGGTGGGAGAGTGGAACCCTCAGCATTGTCAACAACACCATGTTTCCTCAGCCATGCCAACAACGTGGCTCCCCTTCAGTCCGGAGTGCAGACTTACCCTAGAGTACTGCCAACACTGCAGCACTCCCACAGCACTGGAGGAATGCTGTGTGAAATCGAGGATACCACATGCAAAAGGCGATCGACGTTTATTTCAGGAAACAAAAATTATTGAACCAATCTGAAGAAGGGTCCCCACCTAGAGCGTCACCTATCCATGTTCTCCAGAGATGCTGCCTGACCTGTGGAGTTAATCTAACACTTTGCTACTTTCTTTTGTGATCAGAGCAACAGAAATTATTCCCAGCGTCCATAAAACCAATGCAAATATGTTCAGCAACGTTTTTAGTTGTCCTTGCGCACTACTTATTGGACTCTGTCTGGGAAACGCTGGGGGTGAAGGGGGGAAAAAGGGATGATAAGGGCTGATACGAAGGTAACTGGAAGAGAGAAGCACCATCTGCTCTCAATAAAGGCATCTTAAAGTTCCCAGTCTGATGTTTTGTGCCTAAACTTTGATTACAACCTTCCAGCTGCAGTCACGTGAGAAGAACTGGATTTCTGGCAGTGCTGCTGTGAACAAACCGCAGGAGAAAACTAAACTGAATATCGGAAACAGGATCTCCTGTTGCAAACGCCAAACGTCCAGCGCATTGCCAGACCTCCAGCTGTGGCAAAGTGGAACAAATGAGTCTAATATTGCCAACAATCACTTCATGATCTCATTTCCTCTCAAAGAGACGCTACTCCCCTTAGTGAGAGATAATCTGGACCGTTCGTGCAAACGTTGACAGTCACCAGCGTCCGGCGACCATGTGCCCGTGTGAACACTGGCACTGGGCACTGATGTCGACGGGTGGCGAGTGGGCAACTGCTGGGCAGCAATGGAGCACTTGACCGTGCCGAGCACGAAGAGTCTGCTTCACACTGTTGCACTATCGGCAGCCACATGTCAGGTACAGACCTGGGTCTCTGCCCTTCACTCTGTGCTTTAGTCTTAGTTTTAGAGATACAGCGCAGAAACAGGCCCCTTCAGCCCACCGAGTCTGCGCCGACCAGCGATAACCCCGCACACTTGCACTATCCTACACACTGGGGACGATTTACAACATTTACCAAAGCCTATTAACCTGCAAACCTGTACGTCTTTGGAGCGTCGGAAGAAACCGGAGCACCCGGAGAAAACCCACACGGGTCAAGGGGAGAACGTACAAACTACGTACAGACAGCACCCGTAGTCAGGATGGAACCTGGGTCTCTGGCGCTGTAAGGCAGCAACTCTACCGCTTCGCCACCGAGCCTCCCACCGTGCCATACCTGTGTGAGGATTTCAAATCCTATGTAATGGCCAAGCCATACACGTGAATTTAAGTCGTCAGATTGAGTAGTTGATGTGACCATGGGCCGCCAGTGATTTTGCAATCACATTTACATTGATTTGTTTCTCTTTCTGCATTGGAAGGGTTTTTAAGAAACATAGTCTGGGATTTTTGGATCAGCAGCACATTGCCGCCAGATTCAATCCTTGACAGCATCTACAGCAGTCACAGACATTCTGCTGACAGCTGATATTTATTTAACCAAGTGGCAGCACAAGAATGCTTCAGCTTCCCCATGCTACCCGGACAATTGCTCCGTGGAGCTGGGAAGAGGTTAGAATTTGACTGACTGCAGCCAACAAGGTGATCTTGCTATCTGGTACATGCTGGCTCCCATTGCCATCCTTGTCCACCACACCTCCAGATAGCCCTGCACCTTTGCACCTGCACCATGCTCGCCAACTTTGGTTCTGTTCATACCCCACTCACCCCCAGCACGTGCTCATTTGCTGATTAACCTCCCAGCACCATCTTCAATGTAATCATGCATTGTCTTTCCGCTGACTGGGCAACACGGTGGCGCAGCGGTAGAGTTGCTGCCTTACAGCAAATGCAGCGCCAGAGACTCAGGTTCGATCCTGACTACGGGCGCCGTCTGTACGGAGTTTGTACGTTCTCCCCGTGACCTGCGTGGGTTTTCTCCGAGATCTTCGGTTTCCTCCCACACTCCAAAGACGTACAGGTTTGTAGGTTAATTGGCTGGGCAAATGTAAAAATTGTCCCGAGTGGGTGTAGGATAGTGTTAGTGTGCGGGGATCGCTGTGCGGCGCGGACCCGGTGGGCCGAAGGGGCTGTTTCTGCGCTGTATCTCTAAATCTAAAAAATATTTTAAAAATCTAAAAAGTTTTTCGCTCTACCTCGGTACACGTGACATTAATCTTAACCAAAAGCCTCAGAACCTCCTGACCAGACCCAAGTCTGCGTCACCTTATTCTAAGAGGGGAGTGATCCAATACATGTCCTACTCATCTGTTTAAGGATACTCATCTGTTTAAGGATACTCATATCATCTGCTACCTCTTCTCCTCCCACCTTCTCTCCTCTGCATTCATTTGCGACCATCTGGAGCTTGGTTCAAATTGTCTCCCTGACTTTGGCACTCTGCCTGCTTTTTAAACCCAGTCTTCTCAGCCACTGATAAATTTACTTCATAATAGCACAAGAAGCTTCTGACCTGTTAAATGGGAGCCACAAGAAAACCACAATGGTTTCCATTGTTTTCTCAAGTTATGCAACCGTCCCCTAATACGGCACAGTAACAGGCCATTCAGGCATCATGTCCACACTGCCTGCTGCACCTATCTGCACTAATCACATGCACAGACATTAGGTTCATAGCCTTCTAGGGCTTGGCATGGGCATAGAAACTGCTGAGAATGGTACAGACAATCTTAATGTGCTAATGTTGGTTCAACATTGGCTCAACCTTATGCTGGAATCAAATATGGAGATTATTTTCCCTCAGATGGTTTGTGGGCTCTGAGGGGGTGGGTGGGTGGGTGGAACTCCTGCTCCATGCTGGAGAACCTTTCATGGTGTCATCTTCATTATTGCTCTGGGGTAGGAAACTGGGATGGAGAGGTGGGAGGAAGGATTCTTCCAAAGACCATCTGTAGCTGCCTACATTTATCATATTGGTCCTTGGAGATTAAACAACATCTGTTAATAAGCCGCGAGAATTGAGTGGATGATAAATGAGCCAGCCCTTGGAGTCATCGTTGGAAACCAGGCACTTGCTTCTCTAACTGCCAGCATTTACTTCAATAATATTTAAAGAAGTCTTTGCTTCCAGGTAATATAATTAGGCCGTATCGGTCAGACTGAATGGTTGATGGAGTTTGTTTTTGATGCGAAAGCTGACGAATTCTGCATAATGTTTGCCAAAACCTCAATAATAACAATTCCTGGGCCTGACTTTCAGGATTTTTTTGTTCCTCGTTAATTAAGTACTTCTGCCCTTCACTCCACAAAGTTCCCTGTCACCAGAGCACAGTTTAAAAGCTTTGCTGAGAAGCAATTGGCAACCGTCAGTAAATATTTCCAAAAAAACACAGTCTATCACAGAATAATTTGACAATCTCTCCCACTCTGTGGTACCAGATGCCTGGTTCTGGGACTCACGCTCCTTGCAACATCCACACACCTCATTCAGACAGCTAATGTTGACATCAAAGCACCACCTCATGTGCAGGAGCACATTCTAGTGTGGAAGGATGAGAATTCTATTGAATTCGGCGGAGAGGAAAGGCAGGTGCAGAATGCTTAACTACAGAACAAACCAGTTCTGGCCAAAGGTAAGACTTTATCCCCGAAAAAATCATGAAGGAAAAAAATATCTAAAAAGCTTTGGAAAGTTGCAAAGATAACAGCAATGCTGGCAGAAGGAATTTTATGGAATAAAATAATTATACAGCATTAAAAAATAATGCCCAGTCATTCTCGACAGGGTAAATGCACAGAGTCTTTCACCCTGAGTAGGGGAATCAAGAACCAGAGGACATAGGTTTAAGGTGAGGAGGAGGAAAGGTTTAATTAGAACCTGAGGGGCAGCATTTTTTACACCTACATGTAAGGTACATGGAACAAGCTGCCAGAGGAGATAGTTGAGGCTGGTATTGTTACAACGTTTTAAAAACATTTGGACAGGTGCATGGATAGGATAGGTTTAGAGAGATTTGGGACTCGTGTAGATGGGGGTTGCTGGTCGGCATGGGCAAGTTGGGCTGAAGGTCCTGCTTCCATACTGTATAACTCTTTGGCCCCGAGTCTGTGCCAACCATCACGCGCCCACTTACTCTCATTCAACACTGATTCGGTTATATTCTCCCCACCTTACCATCCTCTGCCAAAGTCAAACGCCCACCTACGCACTAATTTCCAGTGTCTTTGGGATGTGGGAGGAAACCAGAACACTCAGATGTTCATGGAGTCATGTGGAGAATGTGCAAACTCCACCGCAGACAACACCGGAGGTCTGGATTGAATTGGGATAACTGGAGCTGTGAGGCAGCAGCTTCACCAGATGTGCCATTGTGCCGCCCCCTAATCTGAATTGTAAATCCTACTGATCACAAGTTGGCTGAGAGGTCCGTTGTCAGCTGGAAAGCTTCAAGCATGATTGACAAACAATGTTGAAGCACTATCAGTGAGGCTGAGTTAAAGGCATTTGTCGATTGAAAGTACACAATCAAATGAAAACTACTCCATCCCATGGTAACAAACCCTTTGGTCCAACCTATCCATGCCAACAAAGATGTCCATCTAAGTGTGGAGGAAGGTGGCGCAGATACTGGCTTAAACCCACTCTCCTGATTCTCAGTCTGACCTGAAACGTCAACTATTCCTTTTGCCCAGAGATGCAGCTGTTTGTGTCTATATCCATCTAAGTCATCCAATTTGCCTGCATTTGGCCCATAATGTCCATGTACCTATGCAAATTTCTTTCAGATGTTGTCATTAGACCTGACTTAACTACTTCCTCAGGCAGTTCCATATACCCACCACCCTCTATGTTTAAAAGGCGCTCCTCAGATTCCTATTAAATCTTTATTGGATAGCATGCAACAAAAAAGCTTTTCACTGTACCTCAGTACGTGACTATAATAAACAAAACAATCCCATATTGCACCATATTTCTGCTCACTTATTTAACCGGTCTCTCTGCAGGCTCGATGTGTCCTCCTCACAACTTTCCGACTCATTAATTCTGCATCATTAGCAAATTCAGCTACAGCACGGTAGTGCCTTCATCCAGATCCCAGTTGTAGATTGTAAGGAGCCGTATCATCATTACTGATCCATGAGGTACCCCACTGGTTTCTGATCACCAAACCAAAAATGATCCATTTATCCATAATATATCTTTTCTGTTGGTTCGGCAATCCCCTATCTGTGCCAATTCATTTCCCCAAACTCTTGCCTCCTGTGGCACTCATTTATGTGGCACTTAATCAAATGCCTTCTGGAAATCCAGATATACTCTCTCGGGTGGCTGATCTTAATTTCCTGTTTGTTACATCCTCCATTGTACAAACGCAGAGTCGTAAAGTTTTACAGCACGGAAACGGGCCCTTTGGCCCACCATGTCCCAGTCTACCTTTCTACCCACCTACGCCAGTCCCACCTGCCTGCATTAAGATCGCATACTTCTGCGGTTTGCCTGTTTAAGAGTCCGCCTAAATGTCGTTTAGGTAGATTGTTTTGCATCTGATCCCACCATCTCCTCTGCAGCGCTCTACAGATATCAACCACTCTCTGTGTTAAAGACTTCCCCCTTCAGATCCCTTTTATAACTGCTTCATCTCACCTGAAAACCACTACCCTCGTGCTTTTGATATCCCTACCATCAGAAAGGCTGCCGACTATTCCCCCCGGACTATGCCTTTCATTTATCAAGCACAATTTCCTTTTCATAAAACCTTGTTGATTCTGCTTGATTGTCTGATGATTTTCCAAATATCCTGTTATTACCTCCCTAATTATGGGTTCTGGACAACAGATGTTAGACAAACTAGCCAATGGTTTCCTGCTTCTGCATGAAACTACCAAATTATGAACAGTCTTTCTCCAATGTAAATCGCCCCCGTTGACCAAAATAATTTATATTTGAACGCTAACAAGACATTTGCCACATCTCACACATGGTAGCAGCTAAACTTTGACTGTAAGAAACATGCAAACGCTATAGTGCAGAAAGGAGAAAAAATGGTACAAGAACCTCACCCGCTTGTGGTCAGAGGGTGGTGAATCTGTGGAATTCTTTGCCATGGAAGGCTGCGGAGGCCAAGTCAGTGGATATTTTTAAGGCAGAGATAGTTAGATTCTTGATTAGTACAGGACTCAGAGGTTATGGGGAGAAGGCAGGAGAATGGGGTTAGGAGGGAGAGATAGATCAGCCATGATTGAATGGTGGAGACTTGGTGGGCCAAATGGCCTAATTCTACTCCTATCACTCATGGCCTTATGACCTTATGATTATGGTGGCACGGCGGTAGAGTTGAAAACTAACTGCACCCTCAAGAACTAGTGAAATGATTTTGGTTTGAATGACCATAACTAGAATATTGGTATGAAATACAGTAATTATATTTGACAGTTTGGTGTTTCACTGACATTCACATTTTAACACACAAGATGCCAAAACCTCAATAATCCTGCACCCCCGGGCCTTGAAGGTGCCTGACTAGCAGATATTTCTGACTAATGGGCATTGTCTCTATTAATGCACCAACATACTTCATATCTCTTTTTCCATACATGTTACACACGAGCATGATAAATCTCCAAGTAAAGCTGGAAGATTTACATAGAACATGTGAACTGGAGAACACGAGACCCAATGTATGAATGGGAGCCCTGGACCAGGAGCTTCAGGGTATTAATTGGGAGCACTGGAACAGGGGATCCAGTGTATGAATGGGAGCGCTGGAACAAGGGGTCCAGTGTATGTATGGGAGCGCTGGAACAGGGGGTCCAGTGTATGTATGGGAGCACTGGAACAGGGGATCCAGTGTATGTATGGAGCACTGGAACAGGGGATCCAGTGTATGAATGGGAGCGCTGGAACAAGGGGTCCAGTGTAAGAATGGAGCACTGGAACAGGGGGTCCAGTGTAAGAATGGGAGCACTGGAACAGGGGGTCCAGTGTAAGAATGGGAACGCTGGAACAGGGGGTCCAGTGTATGAATGGGAGCGCTGGAACAGTGGATCCAGTGTAAGAATGGGAGCGCTGGAACAGGGGGTCCAGTGTATGAATGGGAGCACTGGAACAGCGAGTCCAGTGTATGAATGGGAGCACTGGAACAGTGGATCCAGTGTATGAATGGGAGCGCTGGAACAGGGGGTCCAGTGAATGGAAGCACAGTAACTGGGCCCCCGATGTGTGACTGAGAGTAGGGAAACTCTGACCCCATGGTTTTAATGGGAGTATAGAAACTGGAGTCCCAGTGTGTGAATGGGAGCATGGGAACTGGGACTCCAGGGTGTTAATGCAAGCACTGAAACTGGAGCCCGAACGTGTTAATGGGAGCACTGGAACAGGGGTGAATAGGAGCAGGAGCAGGAGAATGGAATCTGCCCCCCTCCCCCCCCCCCCCCCCCATGTGTTAATCGCAGTGCAGGAACTGCAGCCTGTTGTGATAACAGGAGCTCCCTGTCTTCCTGGTTCAGCACAAAGAGTGGATTTTCAGCTCATTGGTAGAAGTCTCAAGGGATTATAAAGGGAACGGGAGTCGTTCCTTCAAACACTTGCAGGTTGGCAAGGGAGCAATTGGGCGATCTCTTTCTTTGGTCAGGATGACCATCTCGGTCTCTTGTACACTGAAAACACTTAAATCTGTCATCCCTAGCATTTGAAACAAAGTGGAATTTATGACTATTTTTATAACCCCCTTAAAGATTGCAGTCTTCAAAGACAAGAGCTGGTACAGTGAAAAAGGCAAAACAAATCAAGAGAACTGCTTTGAGCATCAGATAAATGTGCCTGTCATATCGTGCTTTAAAGAGAAACACACACATGACACCTGATGGACTTTATCTGGCATTAATTTTGCTTCAAGCAAGCAAACTATTTTTACAGCTTGCCTTAATTGTCAGCTAACAATATAGTGGTAATGAACTCTCAAAGGACGGCAAGTAATATTGAATTCACACTTTGGAAATAAAGTTACAAATGACTAAAATTCTGAATTTATTTGGACATGCATGTCACCCACAAACTACTCATGGATTTCCAGACCATAAAATCAAAAGGATTAACCACTGAATCAGGGAAAGGTAATTGTCATAACTGAACTGGCATCATGCAAATAAATTACTTGTATGATTAGAAAGAAGCCTTAATGAGCTCAGGATGCCAGGGCACTTCAAAACCAAAGAGTAAATTTATGTACAGTGATATACCACGCTCGGGAATGAAATAATGAACTTTCAATCGATCTGTAATTATACTAGCTGTGAGATGTAAAGGCCAGAATTCAGGAAAACCTCCTGATTGATTCTGAAGGAGGGTCTCAACCCAAAGAGTCGCCTATCCGTGTTCTCCAGAGATGCTGCCTGACCTGCTGAGTTACTCCAGCACGTTGTGTACTTTTGTGTATTAACCAGCATCTGCGGATCCTTGTTCAACGTCTTATTCTTCCATAAGTCCTGCCTTGCGATACTTACTTGAATGAGAATGGCTACCAATATCCCTCGAAGTTACGAAGATCCCTCTCCATCAACAGTAATCATTTCTTGTCATTTAGTAAATGTTTTGCTTTTCTGATCTTTGTTGTTAGTCTCACCGTTTTCCCACAACGTGCTTCACTCTGGTCCGTATCATGTCCCCTTGAAGAGCCCTTGTACCATCCTTGTGTTCCCAGCTTGTTCCGTATCATATCCAGTTCTGGTTATTTTACACTTATGCAGTCCATCCATCATTAATGTTTATTGGGAGTAGCTGAGGATCCTGTACTGATCTTTCTGACCTTCCACTCGTCTGCAAACCTCAGCAGATCTGCCCTGTTTACTGTCATTCACTCCATTCCGATATCTTACTCCTAACCTGAAGGGCATTATTGTGTGGTGCATTATTCAATGCCTTTTGAAATTGCATAGACAGTAACGTTCGGTACTGTTTGGAAATCCTGATGGTCCCGTATCTGGCTTGCTCAGTATTCGGGGCTGTGAGCGGGGGGGGGGGGGGGGGGGGGCTCGGTGTGCAAGTGGGACGCGTGGCAGGGGACAGGTAGTGGGCAGAGTATGCCAGGGTTGCAATATGGATCACCAGCGACCACACACTAGCACTATCCACTGGAACCTAGAAGGATGAGAGGAGATCTTATCGAAACGTATAAGATTATTAAGGGGTTGGACACGTTAGAGGCAGGAAACATGTCCCCAATGTTGGGGGAGTCCAGAACCAGGGGCCACAGTTTAAGAATAAGGGGTAGGCCATTTAGATTGGAGTCCTGTTTCCGGCTGTATATATATGATATGATATGATATGATATGAGGAAAAACTTTTTCAGTCAGAGAGTTGTGATTCTGTGGAATTCTCTGCCTCAGAAGGCAGTGGAGGCCAATTCTCTGAATGCATTCAAGAGAGAGTTAGATAGAGCTCTTAAGGGTAGCGGAGTCAGGGGGTACGGGGAGAAGGCAGGAACGGGGTACTGATTGGGAATGATCAGCCATGATCACATTGAATGGTGGTGCTGGCTCGAAGGGCCGAATGGCCTACTCCTGCACCTATTGTCTATTGTCTATCCTACGCACTAGGGACAATTTACAATTTACAGAAGCCAATTAACCTAAAAAATCTGTGCGTCTTTGGAAAGTGGGAGGGAACAGCTCCCGGAGAAAACCCATGTAGTCACGAGTGAATTTGTGACCAGAAATTATCCACTACCTTTAAACTCTCTGAAAGGTTTAACTTGAAAATGTATTATAATTACAATACATTGTATTACAAATACCTTGTGTGCTTACATACTTGGCTACTAAATTAATTGCAACATTACAAATTACAATACTGTGTGACATGTTAAAAAAATGACTATGGTGTTAGTGGGAGTAACATTTCATAACCCACCACCAAAGTTCTGAGGGTGCTGGATTATCAGAGGATTATTGGGCATCATAACCACGTCAGCCACATTCACAAAAAGATCAAATACAATATGAGAAACGCACGTTTCCTTTCATACAAATACAATAATTCTGTCCTTCAACAATTCAATAGTCAAATTCAATAATTCGTCCTCATTTTGGGTTTGCAGGAGCGCCATTTGCCTTTAATAATGCTTTGCATCATTTTGCTAACAATGATATTGGACAAATAGGTCTTGCACTTTTCAAACGGTTGTGTTGCATTTGCTGCCCTTCCATTTGCTTGAACTACTCCAGAATCCAGGAAATTTTGCAAGAACATTCCCACTGCTTTCAGTCCCACAGCCACCTATTTTCAAATCAGGGTCTCAGCCCGAAACGTCACCTATTCCTTCTCTCTAGAGATGCTGCCTGTCCCGCTGAGTTATTCCAACTTTTTGAGTCTACCTTCAATTCCCAGCATATGTTTTAATTCCCTTTCACATCTTGTGAACTTTCATTTTCGGTGAAATGAATTACTTTAAGCTCCTTGTCACCAACAGATCTGTTCTATTCCTGTTATTGTTTATTTTACAGTGAAGACAGACAAGATATTTATTTGATGAAGTTTTTTTATACACCATTTACTTGCTTTTTCCATTAGGAGTCTCACACTTTTTTGTCATCCCCTTTGTTTTGACATCTTGTAGAAGTTTCTGCAACTTTATTAACATTGCTTGCAAATGTATTTTCACAATTAATCTCCTTCTTTACTAACTGTTGGATCAGCCTTCGAAACTTGCTAAAACCTCCTCAATCACCAGATGTACTCAAGAATGTTACAAGCCTTATTTCAATCCAAAACTATTCATGAGCACTTGAGTTAGTTTGGAGCAGATCACTTTTTCCAAGTCTTTTAATTTGTCAAGTGTTATAAAATACTTCTTTAAAAGCTTAGTGCAGCAGAAAAGCAATGGATCTGAAACATCGCCTATTCCTTCTTAACGTAAATTCCCATTTTACCGTGGGAAATTTACCATTCATTCCAACATCATTGGCTTTAAGTTCAATAATTTAGATTCTGATAGATTTTTGTCCTCATTTTTTTAATGAATTGTCTGAGCTAAATAAGCCTTTCGTCATTGCAGGAGAGAGGTCACCTACTTCTGTGAAGGTGGCAAGTTACAGTGTGCACTTAGGAGCTAACCACACAGATAACTGGCATTGAAGGAGCAAGTTAATCATACACAACGAATAGGGTAGCTTGTTTTGGGTGAACTCAAACTTAAACCAAATGCCAGCATCACTTTCAGTGGTAACTTTAACCCCAGCCTTTCCCTCGATCCAAGAGCGGACATTAAAATCACTAGCATCAACCCCAGAACTAATCCTGGAGTCAATCTCAACAATAAACAGGGTGGCCCGGTGGCGCAGCAGTGGAGTTGCTGCCGTACAGCGCCAGAGACCCCGGTTCGATCCAGACTACGGGTGCGGTCTGTACGGAGTTTGTACGTTCTCCCCTTGACCCGTGTGGGTTTTCTCCGAGATCTTCGATTTCCTCCCACACTCCAAAGACGTAAAGGTTTGTAGGTTAATTGGCTTAAATGTAAAATGGTCCCCAGCGTGCGTAGGATAATGTTAATGTGCAGGAGTCGCTGGTCGGAGCGGTCTCGGCGGGTCAAAGGGCCTGTTTCCACGCTGTCTCTAAACTAAACATAGCTAAAAATATACCCAGCACAAACTCAAGGGAAAATCTCAAACCCAGCTCTGAACACCATCAAACCCAGCTCTGAACCCCATCAAACCCAGCTCTGAACACCATCAAACCCAGCTCTGAACACCATCAAACCCAGCTCTGAACACCATCAAACCCAGCTCTGAACACCATCAAACCCAGCTCTGAACACCATCAAACCCAGCTCTGAACACCATCAAACCCAGCTCTGAACACCATCAAACCCAGCTCTGAACACCATCAAACCCAGCTCTGAACACCATCAAACCCAGCTCTGAACACCATCAAACCCAGCTCTGAACACCATCAAACCCAGCTCTGAACACCATCAAACCCAGCTCTGAACACCATCAAACCCAGCTCTGAACACCATCAAACCCAGCTCTGAACACCATCAAACCCAGGCAATCATGGTTTTCTGAATTACTGACCTTGCCTGGTCATTTATGCTCTAGCTTCTGTCACCCCCATTGATTTATACAGCAGTGGTCCACGATCAGTGAAACACATTTTCAAGTCGAGACACTACAGTCTTTTCTTATAAATAATAAAGATACTGCCAATGTACTGGTGATGGTGTAGACCTTGTTTCCCAGAGGTTGCCTTGTGTTGAGAAGCGCATTGAGAGTTTACACTACATTAAAAAGTTTGTACATTAAAGCAGTTTGTTACTTATTCATCTTGCTACGTTCACGATTTAACTGCATGTGTGTGCGAGACAAGTATTAAAAAAAGAACGCTATTTAAAGTAAAGGGCACAAAGTGCTGGAGTAACTCTGGAGAACAAGGATAAGTGACTGTTCGGGAACATCACCCATCCATGTTCCCCAGAGATGCTGCCTGATCCAGCACTTTATACCCTTTTCGCTAAACCGGCAACTGCAGTTCCTCGTTTGTGCAAAGGAAGTGTACAAAAATAAGGAATAAATGGAGCGTGACAGGATGTACGGAGTGGGATAATGATGCTGGGAGCCGGGGCTTCGTCTCTCCTTCTGAATCTGCAGCCTGCTCAAGGAAGCGGGCATTAATCCTTCTCTCCATTGACTGTTGCAGTAAGTACAATTTCTATTTTACAAAGCACAAATTGGTTCTGTTCAAGTCACAGTTAATCCTTGCACTGTTGCTTGCTAATCTACATACTAATTTCTTGCTGCATTGACAGCCTGCAACCCTGCAGCTTGCTACAATAAATTATATTGGAGGGCCAAGCATCTTGTTTGCTAGTTTGCTTTTGAATTTTTTTTTTTTTGCAGAAGGATTTTCACTGTGTTCACAAGCCAGCTCGGTTCCCCCCCCCCCCCCCCCCCCCCCCCCCCCAGTTAGAAGTGACACGAAACATACCCAAGGACTAATTTCCTCGCATCAGCGATGAAATACAACGTGATCATCCTGGAATAATTATGTGTAATTAACCATGACAAGCAAAACATGACACACAAGAGACTGCCGACGCTGGAATCTTGAGCAAAAAAACAAACTGCTGGAGGAACTCAGAGGATTCACGCAGCGTCGGGTGGACAGGTGGTGTTTCGGGTTTTGGGACCTATCTTCAGAAGCAAAACCTACCCGCGGGGTCTTTCCGCACACGACACAAGGTATGCGCACCCAGAATAAATGCACCGGGCATCCGCTTCAATATCAGGAGGCTCAACAGCTCCAGAAGGAATGTGAAGCGTCAGTGCAGGGCCGTCTTAACGCATGGGCCTGATGGGCACTTGCCCGGGGCCCCACGAGCATAGGGGCCCCATGCTGATCTGTGTATGTTAAGTGACTTGCAATAAATAAATACTACTTTAAAAATGTAGGTCCAATAAGTGCTTTTTTCGCAACATTTTCGGTCACTAAGTGCTTCTCACAGCGATCTGTAAGAATTTTCGCAACAATGTAGCACCCTAAGTCCATCGCTAAGTGCTTTTCGGTAAGTGCTTTTCGCCGGCTCGACAGGGGGGGGCTGGTAGGGAAAGGGGGGTGGGGGAGAGTAACGGTACGGGCCCCAGTACACTGCTTTGTCCGGGGGCCCATAATGCTGTAAAAACGGCCCTGCGTCAGTGGAAACAATTTCATGAGCAAAAGGGGCATTCAAAAGGGACATTCTATTGACCCAGTGTATCCAGGTATTTAAAGTCCAAGGGGAAATCCTGAGACAGCACTGTGCACAGTGTCTGTCCAAAACTCATTGGGCTATTTCTCACAGAGGAGTAGGAGACATAAAACACAAAGGACTGTCTAAGAAAATAACTGCAGATGCTGGTACAAATCGATTTATTCACAAAATGCTGGAGTAACTCAGCAGGTCAGGCAGCATCTCGGGAGAGAAGGAATGGGTGACGTTTCGGGTCGAGACCCTTCTTGCTGGTATAAATAAATGGAGCTGGAATCCTGTTCCTTCAACAGTGGGCCCCAGTTAAATTGCCATTTCTGATTCTCCCTAGTGACAGCGCCATTTATTTTCCATCCTACACACTCTCGGTTGAAAATAATTGGGTGTTAGGGTGACACGGCGGTCACTGCTGCTGTCCCACAGTTTCAGGAACCCAGGTTCGATATTGGTGCTGCCTGCGTGGAATCTGCATGCTCTTCCCGTGGGCTCTTGTTTCCTCTGGTAGGTCAGCTGGACACTGTAAGTTATCCTGCAGTGCAGCTCAGCGACAAAAAGAATCAGAGGGAACTAGTCGGGGCAAGTGGGAGAGAGCCATTTGGACTCCTTTCTCCACCCTCCACTTCATGGAGTACTTCCTCTGCCTTTCCTTATCCCAACCCTTTCTCCTGTTTATGCATTTTTTTCCTTTCTCTCCTTACCTCTTTGTCTCCACCCTTCGCTCCCAGTTTGCGCGCGTTACTCTCTCTCTCTCCCTCCCCTTTCCCTCCCTCGGTTTCTCTCACGGGGCTTAGCATTTTCAGGCTTTCCCCAATGCCATTAACCATAGGAAAAATAAGAAATGTGTTTCTGAATCACAATGGGCTCCAACAATGTGAGTTATTCCCAAGTCGTGGTGACCAGTCTGCTAAGCATATTATAACTGCATAAACACAGATCTCTTTTTCATTGAGAATCCAGCAATAATGCCTGGGAGACAAATTACCTGTTCCTGAACGCTCCACTCAAAAGCTGAAAGGTTGAGCCCTGGCGCCAGGTGAGTAGAAATCACACCCAATCACTTGGTCTTTGACCCAGATGGAGTCACATCTGTGGAACTCTCTGCCACAGAAGGCAGTGGAGGCCAATCCACTGGATGTATTCAGGAGAAAGTTAGATAAAGCTCTTAGGGTTAACGGAATCAAGGGATATGGGGAGAAAGCAGGAACTGATTCTGGATGATCAGACATGATCATTATTGTATGGCTCGAAGGGGCCAAATGGCCTACTCCTGCACCAATTTTCGATGTTTTTCTGTTTCACACTCAACTGCAGGATTCCTTCCTTCAAATGCATCCAGACTATCATTAAAAAACTGGTTTCTGGTCAGTTATCATTCCAGACTTTTCTATTTAAAAAAACAACCAGTTTTCAATTTAAACTCAGATATGCAAACAGGATTTGAATCACATTATCTGGATCAGATTTCCAGGTGTTATTACTGCTTCAGTAAAACTGAACAAATACCCTATCTGGTTAAGGGTGACATATTCCACGTAGGATTGTTACAAATGGGTAATTAGTAAAGGGGGACCGGCGCTGCCAGAAGCGAGGAGGGCCGCTGAGAGCAACCCAGCAGGGGGCGCCGAGAACCGAGGGGGGAGAGGACCTGGCGGGGGGGGCTGCCGAGAGCGAAGATGAGACTCGATGGCGGGCCACCAAGAATGTAGGGGAAGATAAGACTGTGCGACGAACTTTGTCGGCACCAGAAACGTGGCGACTCTTTGCGTCTGCCTAGGTACGATACAACTTTATTTATCCCAGGAGGGAAATTGATCTGCCGACAGTAAATAAAAACACAAAACACGTGAAACATGAAATTAAAATGACGAGTGGAAATTCTTGGGAGATGTGCAAAGATTGAGGGGAGGGGGGGGTGGGGGGGTGGTAGACAGTCTCAGTCTATCCCATGACAGAAGGAGGAGGAGTTGTACAGTTTGATAACCACAGGGAAGAAGGATCTCCTGTGGCGTTCTGTCCTGCATCTTGATGGAACCAGTCTGTTGCTGGAGGTGCTCCTCAGGTTGGCCAGTGTGTCATGGAGGGGGTGAGCTGTATTGTCCAGGATGTTCTGCAGTTTGAGGAGCATCATCCCCTCCATGACCACCTCCCATGAATCCAAGTCCCCACCCCCCACAGGACAGAGCCAGCCTGCCAGTCTGTTCTGCTGCATGATTTTACTGCATTGCATGCAAAAAAAAACAAAGCATTTCACTGCACCTAGGTACACGTGACAATAAAGTGTCTTCGAATCATTGAGGCATTGTGGACATTGTGTGCTGAAGGGCCTGTTTCTGTGCTGTACCTCACCATGACTGAATGATCTATTAACATCAGCGCATGGAAATTTATCATGAAAAGTGACCACAGCAGCACCATGGAGGCCTATGGAAACTATAAGATGAATGCACAAATAATATTTTTTGTCAACGATTCATAAACAATCGGTCACATTTTATGGACCGAGTGTGCAATGAGTTAAAGGCCACTTAGGCAGTGATAGTTGTCACGCCAGCAATTGCTTTGGATGTGCAGTTACATTTTCTGAATTGTATCCTCTGTAAAATCTCTGTCCCATTACCTTTTCACTTTTTCACTTTAAGGAGCATCTATACTTAAGAAAGATTTGCAATGAAGAACATTTTGCCCGTCCAGAGGCTCAGTTTTGCTCTTCCATTTGATAGATGGAACGGTGGGCGGCACGGTGGCGCAGCGGTAGAGTTGCTGCCTTACAGGGAATGCAGCGCCAGAGACTCAGGTTCGATCCTGACTACGGGTGCCGTCTGTACGGAGTTTGTACGTTCTCCCCGTGACCTGCGTGGGTTTTCTCCGAGATCTTCGGTTTCCTCCCACACTCCAAAGACATACAGGTATGTAGGTTAATTGACTGGGTAAATGTAAAAAGATTGTCCCTAGTGTGTGTAGGATAGTGTTAGTGTGCGAGGGTCGCTGGGCGGCGCGGACTCGGTGGGCCGAAGGGCCTGTTTCCGCGCTGTATCTCTAAATCTAAATCTAAAGAGCATCTCTGATCTGATCTTTTGACTTAACTCCAATTTCCTGATCAATACCTGCGACCTTTAGTCCGAAACCCCAACCCTTAATATAGTTTAATTGAGTTTAAAGATACAGCGTGGAAATGGGCCCTTCGGTCCACTGAGTCCACGCCGATCAATGATCCTCGTACACTGGCACTATCCTACATTCTGGGGACAATTTACAATTTTTACCAAAGACAATTAACCTACAAACTTGGACATCTTTGGAGTGTGGGTGGAAAGTGGAGCACCCGGAGAAAACCCACGCGATCAAGGGGAGAACGTACAAACTCCGTGCAGACGGCACCCGTAGTCAGGATTGAATCCAGCTCTCTGGTGCTGTAAGGCAGCTGGGATAATGTTAATAAAAATTTGTAATTCACATATGGAAGAAATACCTCATCATCTCATACTAAAGTGGACAACTCCTTACAATAAGACCGTGCCGGAAGGTATCACAGAATGCTGGAGTAACTCAGCGGGTCAGGCAGCATCTCAGGAGAGAAGGAATGGGTGACATTTCGGGTCGAGACCCTTCTTCAGACTGATGTCAGGGGAGGGGGCGGGACAAAGGTAGGATGTAGTTGGAGACAGGAAGACGGTGGGTGAACTGGGAAGGGGGAGAGGAAAGAGAGGGACAGAGGAACTATCTGAAGTTAGAGAAATCAATGTTCATACCGCTGGGGTGTAAGCTGCCCAAGCGAAATATGAAATGCTGTTCCTCCAATTTGCGGTGGGCCTCACTATGACAATGGAGGAGGCCCATGACAGAAAGGTCAGACTGGGAGTGGGAGGGGGAGTTGAAGTGCTGAGCCACCGGGAGATCAGGTTGGTTAAGGCGGACTGAGCGAAGGTATTGAGCGAAACGATTGCCGAGCCTGCGTTTGGTCTCGCCGCTGTGGACAAGTTGACATCTGGAACAGCGGATACAATAGATGAGGTTGGCAGAGGTGCAGGTGAACCTCAGCCTCACCTGGAAAGACTGTTTGGGTCCTTGGATGGAGTCGAGGGGGGAGGTAAAGGGACAGGTGGGAGTGAGGAGGCCAAGGACAGGCTGTGCCTCTTAGTTCTACACTCCCTCCAGCAGGGGAAACATCCTCCCAACATTTGCCCCCACAAACTCCTCCAAATCTGAGCAGCTTCCATGAAATCAGCACCCACTCTTCTAAACTCCAGCATGTGTTTAGCTCAGCGGGTCAGGCAACACCTCTGGAGAAAAGATATAGGTGACGTTTCGGGTCAAGACCTTTTCATCAGACTCAGAGTCACCCGTTCCTTTTCTCCAGAGTTGCTGCCTGACCCGCTGAGCCACTCCAGCATTCTGTGTCTATCTTTGGTGTAAACCAGCATCTGCAGTTCTTTCCGACACTCCATGTGTTTGACCCATTCTGCTGATTTTTTCTTTCCCTGATAAGACAATCCCCTCCGCCCAGGAATCAACCTGGAGCACAGAGTCTCACTGTATCTTCAGAGAACCTCTTACACTAATTCACATGTAATTAATCGCATTGAGATCCATCACCTGCTGTTAGGTACGCATGCAAAATTAACTGCATCAGTTTCACAGGAGTGTATGTAGGACCCCAAGGAGAAAGAAAAAAAAAGGCTTTTGGCGCATATAAACCTACTTACACACTAACATGATCAATCTTCATGATTATTTTACTGTGCGTTTGGAGCTAACCAAATGCCTACTCCAATCTAGTGACAGTTATAGATGACCAACCATACTCATCATGATCTCACCATGAGAAACTAGCTCAACAGGGTGACTTCACCAGCATTAACTAGCTGATCAGGGTGATCTCAGACGGGTAAAGTACCTCATCAGGGAGAAGTAGCTCATGAGAGTAGCTTAGCAGGATGAGGTATCTCACCCGGATAAAATACCTCACCAGGGTAAAGTACCCCACCAGGTGACTTCACTGGGATAAAGTACTTCGTTTGGGTGACTTCACCATGGTAAAGTACCTTACCTGGGTGACTTTACCAGGGTAAAGCGTGCCACCTGTTGTGACTTCACCAGGGTAACTACCTCACCAAAGTGACCACCAAGGTAAGGTACGTCACCAGGTGACTGCACTGGGATAAAGTACCTCATGTGGGTGACTTCTCCGAGGTATTGTACCTCACCTGAGTGGCTTCACAAGCATAAAGCATGTCACCTGGGTATCCTAATTGGGGTAAAATGCCCACCACCAGGATAGAGGGTCTCTCCAGGGTGGTCTCACCAGTGTGAGGGACGAAGTCAGTCTGCTGGGATTTTTCCATCCTTTCAGGAACAACAATCTCCGCCCGGGGCAGCAAAGGTAAGATGAAGCACTTGGCTTGGTTTTAACTTGAATCCAGTTTTGAGGACTGATACATTTCTCCAACTTGCCTCAGTAACCAGGCCATTTGGCAGTGTTGGTGATAATGCTCCCTTAAGACATACCCAGTTTGAAGAAAATGATCCCAGACAGTCCGAGGTCCATGTGGAATCTGGCACAGAACCACTTACTGCTTAACTCACAGTCTTCACAGTGGTGTTGATTTCACAAGAAATATCCTCTCCACGAGGATAATGTTCAAAGGGAAAAATCAATAGCACAGAAATGAAAGGCTAAGGCGTGCTTATAAAGTCAGACAGCAGGGAATAGGCCTGTTCAACCATCAACCACCCATCCATACTAATCCAATAGTAATCCCCATTTATTACTTAATACCCTCCCCACATTCCCTTTAAGCTAAATGCCATCGATTTACAGTGGCAAGGAAGAAAAGGGACACTAAGTGCTGGAGTAACTCAGCAGGGCAGGCAGCGTCTCCGGTGAACATGGAATAGGCGACGTTTCAGGTTGAGACCCTTCTTCAGATTGATAGGTGACATTTTTCACTCGGAGAGTTGTAAATCTGTGGAATTCTCTGCCTCAGAAGGCAGTGGAGGCCAATTCTCTGGATGCTTTCAAGAGAGAGGTAGATAGATCTCTTAATGATAGCTGAGTCAGGGGGTATGGGGAGAGGGCAGGAACGGGGACTGATTGTGAATGATCAGCCATGATCACATTGAATGGCGGTGCTGGCTTGAAGGGCTGAATGGCCTAATCCTGCACCTATTGTTTATTGTGGATCGATTCATCTATCCTTGCTCTCCACAGATGCTGGTTGGCCTGCTGGTTGGCCTGAGTTTAAGGCAGAGATAGATAGATTCTTGATTAAAGGTTTCAAAGGTTTCAAAGGTCTTTTATTGTCACATGCACCAATTAAGGTACAGTGATATGCGAATTACCATACAGCCATACAGAAAAAAAAGCAACAAGACACACAGCGACATAAAAATGAACATAAACATCCACCACAGCAGATTCCCCAACATTCCTCACTGTGATGGAAGGCAAAAAAGTTCAAGCTTCTTCCTCTTTATTCTCTCGCGGTTGGGGCAGTCGAACGATCGAAGCTCCCGCAGCTGGCGGTCGAAGCCCCCACGTTGGAGCGATCAAAGCTCCCACATCAGGGCGATCGAAACTCCCGCTTCAGGGCGATCGAAACTCCCACTTCGGGGCGATCGAAACTCCCACATCAGGGCGATCGAAACTCCCGCTTCAGGGCGATCGAAACTCCCACTTCGGGGCGATCGAAACTCCCGCGTCGGGGCGATCGAAACTCCCACGTCGGGGCGATCGAAACTCCCGCTTCGGGGCGATCGAAACTCCCGCTTCGGGGCGATCGAAACTCCCGCGGATTGGAGTTCCTGATGTCGGTCTCTGACTGTAAACCGCGGGCTCCATGATGTTAAGTCAGCAAGCACCAACGGTTGGAACTTCAAGGTCGATCCCTGGCAAAGGGGTCGCGGGCTCCGTGATGTTAAAGTCCCTTAGGCTCCCCGCGGTGGAGCTCCCAAAATCGGTCTCCAGCAAAGGCCGCCAACTCCTCAATGTTAGGCCGCAGTGCGGACGGAGATATGATACGGAAACAAATCGCTTCTCCGTCGAGGTAAGAGATGAGAAAAAAGTTTCCCAAAAAACCCCCCTCCCCCCCCACCCCTCACATAAAACAAGCTAAAGAACACTAAAAACATACATTTAACACATACAATTAAAACACAAAAGAGGAAAGGACAGACTGTTGGCGAGGACGCCATTGCTGGTGCCACCCGGGTGCCAGGGGTTATGGGTAGAAGGCAGGACAGTGGGGTTGAGAGGAAGAGATAGATTAGCCACGATTGAATGGTGGAGCAGATTTGATGGGCCAAATGGCCTAATTCTGCTCCTATCACTTATGACCTTACTCTATCCAGCATTTTGTGTCCTTTTGTGTATTGACCAGCATCTGCAGTTCCTTGTTTCTACGGCTAGAAAGAAAAAGTGGGTAGCGTTTTAAGTAGAATGTGGTCATTGAAAATCAACAAGCTCCCATCAGGAACAGATTCCACCGTGATTTTAATGGGAGAAACGTGGGAAAGAAGCAGAGAGTGGGTCTATTGGGATGGGACTTTCAAACAGACGGCACATGCATGGGCTGACACACAGTACTTTACGATTTAAATCAACAAGGAACATATCTCTGATCATTGCATAAACCCAAGAAATTAGCTCAATATAATCAGAAACATTAGTGCAGTATTTAGTGGACTCTGAGGAAAGCTTCTGATGCCATAACTAACTCCATGTGCACTTGCAATCAGCCTCAGAAATGTTGGAGATTAGTCATTTCCCATCTAAAATTCAGAGTTAGACTAAACAAAATGTAACACAGTAATCAGTCTAAACATCAAGCAACTGTTTCCACATTGGTCAATATTGGTTATAAATAAGATTACCACATAATAGCTTTCAAATACACAATTCCAGTCTTGTGTTAAACACTTATAGAAAGTTTCTTCCCACCACCTCTAATTATAATCAGAGCAACCTCAGCCAAAGGCAGCATGGTGGCGTGGTGGTAGAGCTACTGCCTTACAGCGCCAGAGACCCGGGTTCAATCCTGACTACTTGGGTGCTTGATGGTACGTTCTCCCCACGACCTGCATGGGTTTCCTCCCACACTCCAAAGACGTACAGGTTTGTAGATGAATTGGCTTGGTATAAATGTAAAATTGTCCCGAATGTGTGTGGGGTAGTGTTAATAGAAACATAGAAACATAGAAAATAGGTGCAGGAGTAGGCCATTCGGCCCTTCGAGCCTGCACCGCCATTCAATATGATCATGGCTGATCATTCAGCTCAGTAGCCTGTACCTGCCTTCTCTCCATACCCCCTGATCCCTTTAGCAAAAAGGGCCACATCTAACTCCCTCTTAAATATAGCCAATGAACTGGCCTCAACTACCTTCTGTGGCAGAGAATTCCACAGACTCACCACTCTCTGTGTGAAGAAATGTTTTCTCATCTCGGTCCTAAAAGACTTCCCCCTTATCCTTAAGCTGTGACCCCTGGTTTTGGACTCCCCCAACATCGGGAACAATCTTCCCGCATCTAGCCTCTCCAACCCCTTAAGAATTTTATATGTTTCTATAAGATCCCCCCTCAGTCTTCTAAATTCCAGCGAGTACAAGCCCAGTCTATCTAGTCTTTCCTCATATGTAAGTCCCGCCATCCCAGGGATCAATCTGGTGAACCTTCTCTGTACTCCCTCTAAGGCGAGAACGTCTTTCCTCAGGTTAGGAGACCAAAACTGCACACAATACTCCAGGTGCGGTCTTACCAAGGCCCTGTACAACTGCAGCAGAACCTCCCTGCTCCTAAACTCAAATCCTCTTGCTATGAATGCCAACATACCATTTGCTTTCTTCACTGATGTGCGGGGATCGCTGGTCGTTGTGGACTCGGTGGGCCGAAGTGCCTGTTTGCGCGCTGTATCTCTAAACTAAACTAAAAAGGATAAGGAGAATGCAGTCCTTTTGCAATGAGATGTTCCACTCAGTTCTATTGCTTGTGGTGAGAAGCCCCAATGGACATGAAATGCAAGAGTCAGATGAAAGAATTACAAGCGGAAGCCAATTGTTTTCATTTCGAGTGAATAAAAAATGATAGATTCAACCAGCAATCAGTTCATCCACTTCATCGTCCAAAATCAACACTATGTCTACAGCCACTAATGTAGACTGTAACTTAGTCCAAGAAACAAATCTCACAATTGCCACTGTACAATATCCCACACTTTAAATAAAGGCTTGTTTTCTTTATTCGTAGCATCTCCCACAAACTCAGGAAAACCTAAACTGCTTCACTGCTTCACAATCTTTTCGAGCTCAGTGGAACATGCCAGAAACAGCAATGCGCACAACAATGTTCAGCAATGTGTGAGGTTTCCATTCTCAGTGCTGTTGATTGAAGGATGCAGTGGTAGAGTTGCTGCCTTACAGCGCCAGAGACCCGGGTTCAATCCTGACTATGAGTGCTGTCTATACGGAGTTTGGACGTTCTCCCTGTGACAGCACTCCAAAGGTGTTCAGGTTTGTAGGTTAATTGGCTTCGGAAAAATTGTGAAGTTATTCCTAGTGTGTAGGATAGTGCTAGTGTATGGGGTGATCGCTTGTCGGCACCGACTCGGGGGGCCGAAGAACCTATTTCTGCCCTGTATCTCTAAAGTGTAAAGTCTAAAATGGATGCCTTGAGCAGGAATCTCAAGGTGCTGGAAAAAAGTTCTCGGCATGGTGGCGCAGTGGTAGAGTTGCTGCCTTACAGCGAATGCAGCGCCGGAGACTCAGGTTCGATCCTGACTACGGGCGCCGTCTGTACGTTCTCCCCGTGACCTGCGTGGGTTTTCTCCGAGATCTTCGGTTTCCTCCCACACTCCAAAGACGTACAGGTATGTAGGCTAATTCGCTGGGCAAATGTAAAAATTGTCCCTAGTGGGTGTAAGATAGTGTTCGTGTGCGGGGATCGCTGGGCGGCGCAGACCCGGTGGGCCGAAGGGCCTGTTTCTGCGCTGTATCTCTAAATCTAAAAAATCTAAATCTAAAAAAATCTAAAATACTGTTCCACTGGAAGGATAAATGAACTGACATCAGTGTCCACTCCCACACCAACACCCCAACATTGAGGTCCTGGTTACTCTTAACTGACTACATTGGGCAGACATACCATGTGCAGGAGGTAGTTGAGGCAGGGACTATCTCAACATTTAAGAAACAGTTAGACAGGTTAGGACAGTGGATAGGACAGGTTTGGAGGGATATGGACCAAATGAGGGCAGGTGGGACTAGTGTAGCTGGGACATGTTGGCTGGTGTGGGCAAGCTGGGCCGAGGGGCCTGTTTCCACACTGTATCACTCTATGACTCTCTATGACTCTATGAAAGGACATAATTTCAAAGAAGAGCAGAAGGATTATCCAAGTGACACTTGCATAATCAATCAACATTGTGAGAAAACTGATTATTTGGTTATTATCACACTGCTATTAAACGTGTAATCCAGAAAGACTCTGGAACTAAGGGTGCCGGACAATTGGTGGTGGACCTGTATTTGGCTATTATCACACTGCTATTAACAGGGGATTAACAGGGAACCTGCACTCAGATCGGTCGCTACATTCATTACAGTGCATCGATACTTCCTTGGCTGAAAAATTCTTTGGGACAATGTGAATGGTTCATCTTAACTGCAATTCTTACATTTCTTTTCTTCTATTTTAAATGAATCGCTTTGGTGGAGTAGGCTTGGTCTGGTTCAAACTCGTGATGGCTGCCTGTAGAGTTAGTGGCCCTCGTGCCTATTAAGTGCAAGACTGTTAAAGGAAGAGAACCGCACTAATGTAGTCAATCGAAGTGCAAAGAATAAAGAATCACAGAGTATGAGATAATCGTCCTGAAATCCTGAAAGGAGCCTCATCTAAAACCTGACTGCTAAGTGGGAGCATGTCTTACGTGCACAGGTCATTACGTGCAGATGATTGGAACAGTGTGTCAGCTAAACTCAGCTGGTAGCCCTTCAGCTATTCAAAGGTTCAGGCTTAAACTGCCCTCTATGGGTTGTCCTCAAGTTTGTGAAGGAACGATTAAGAGAAACTGACTGGATTGTGTTGAAATAGCAGAGTACAGGAATAGCAAATGTACAGAACAGCGATAGCGATTATAGCTGCCGTTTAGAAGGATGAGGGGAGGACCTCATTGAAACTTACCGAGTAGTGAAAGGCCTGGATAGAGTGGGTGTGGAGAAGATGTTTCCATCAGTGGGAGAGTCTAGGACCAGAGGGCACAGCCTTTAGAATGGAGATGAGGAGGAATTTATTTTGTCAGAGGGTGGTGAATCGGTGGAATTCTTTGCCACAGACGGCTGTGGAGGCCAAGTCAATTGATATTTTTAAAGCAGGGATTGAAAGTTTTTTGACTAGTAAGAGTGTCAGGGGTAATGGGGAGAAGGCAGGAGAATGGGATTGAGGAGGAAAAGATAGATCAGTCTTGATTGAATGGCAAAGTAGACTCGATGGGCCGAATAGCCTAATCCTGCCCCCAAACTCCCCTGCGATGACCCATTGACTTATTATAGCTGGTTACACCTCAACTTTTCCAATGTACCCTAGGGTTTCACAAACACCGCATTGTATTAATATTGTGCCGATAACAGCTAAACGACTTTCTAGAACAGTTCATGAGCAAACAGTGGTGCAACGGTAAAGTTGCTGCCTGACAGTGCCAGAGCCCCTGACTATAGGTGCTGCCTGCACGGAGTTTGTATGTTCTCCATGTGACCACGTGGGCTTTCTCCGGGTGATCCAGTTTCCTTCCACACTCCAAAAACGTACAATTTTGTTGCCTAATTGGCTTCTGTAAATTTTAAATTGTCCCCAGTGTGTAGGATACTGTTAGTAAACGGCATGATCGCTGGTTGGCGTGGACTTAGTGGGCCGAAGGGCCTCTTTCCACGTTGTATCTCCAAAGTCTAAAGGAAAAAAATTGAAGGAGGAGAGGACGGGAGCGAAATTCGTAAGATCATGTGAAAGGAGCAGAATTAGGCCATTCGGCCCATCAAGTCGACGCCATACAATCATGGCTGATCTATCTCTCCCTCCTAACCCCATTCTCCTGCCTTCTCCCCGTAATCTCGGACACCCCATATAAATCAAGAATCTAGCTATCTCTGCCTCAAATATATCCATTGACTTGGCCTCCACAGCCTTCTGTGGCAAAGAATTCCACAGATTCACCACTCTCTGAAATTGTGGAGTTTTGGTCGCAGAAGGTGGAACGATGCAGACTGAATGAGGATGAGAATTTTAAAATCGAGTCAGTGGCAACAGAAGACAATTAGAACAGATGGTTGAACCCTTTGAAGTTGGAGTGGAGTCAGGATATAATCGGTGACGACAAAGGTTCCTTCAGTTTAATGAAGCATTGGACATGTGACACTAGCTGTTTTTGGAGAGAAAAAGGAATATCCTCGTAGAGTGTCTAAATTCCAGGAAAACCAAGTTCCACCTGTACCAAATCCACACACTTTGTTGTGCGCTAAATACTGTGATAATATTCTATCAGACTGAAATTAGTAGTGTTCTCTCAGTTCCATTTTTAATTTGTTCACACCCATCAGTGAGTCAGTGAATAATGAATGACATGGGTTTGTTTGACAATGAGCTAAAATGCATATAGCGTTGTTCTGCAGGTAGTTTTTGATTTGGGGCTTTGGCAGTTTGCGATTTAGAATTATAGAGCAGAACTTTCAGTGAAACAGGATATCGGTAAACATATAAATATGCGTCTCGTGCCTGATGGATCGCCCATGTTGCGCGAGAGGTAACAATTTCTGATTCGTACTGTCGAATGAGTGTATTTATGTGCATCACCAGTTGTACACCCGGTTGTAAAAGAATAAGTTGTAGGCTATCTATAAACACCACAAGGCGCTACTTGGACAACATCAACTAAAAATTGTTGGATGTGGCAAGCATAGAGATTAATCACTAACAAAAAGCGTGAATTATTTTTCAGGTGAAGATTCTTGACAAGGCAGGAAAAATGCTGGGGGAGTCCAGAACTAGGAGTCACAGTTTGAGGGGCAGACCATTTAGGATTGAGATGAGGAAAAACTTTTTCACCCGGAGAGTTGTGAATCTGTGGAATTCTCTGCCACAGAAGGCAGTGGAAGCCAATTCAATGGATGTATTCAAGAGAGAGTTAGATATAGCTCTTAGGGCTAACGGAATAAAGGGATATGGGGAGAAAGCAGGATCGCGGTACTGATTTTGGGTGATCAGCCATGATCATATTGCATATTGCATATTGCTGGCTCGAAGGGCTGAATCTGCTGCACCTATTTTCCATGTTTCTATGTTTCTACGTTAAGCAGAGGGCAGTGCGAATGGTGGTGAAAATTACCAGGGCTCAGACTAAGGTTACATTCAGATCACCCATGATCTTATTAAACGCTTCAGCAGAGTCATGGCCAAGAGGCTAAATCTTCACACATTCTAACGTGCACAAAATGAAAAAAGAATAATCCCACCACCCAAGCTAAATCATTATGCTTGAAGAAGCTTGGAACGTAATAATAAAAGTTAAATCACAATGGATAAAATAGATTAAACTTTTAATAAAAAGTAAAATGAATTAAAGCAAAAGGAGTTTATTATGGCAAGATCAAATAGGTATCTGAGTTGTTATGGGCTATTTTTCACATCATATTCTTTTTGTAGAAACCACATATTGTAAGTTCACAGCCTAAGGTCAGAAAATAAATATGTTACAAGCCAAAGATTGCAGCTTTCATGTGTAATTAGAAACAGTGCAATATACACAACATCGGTGATGTGCTTTCCTAAATTTACTTTGTATACAGCATCGATATAAAATGTTCCATGACCTCTGAAGTCTTCCAGTGTGATACTTTTTCAATGAGTGCCATTTTCAATATTGCAAATTCAACTACCAGGCTGCTGGAATGGCGGAGGGCATAGAGAGACACATATTTCACACATGTTCAGCTGTTCAAGGATAAGACGAGTCAGCAATACTTGACAATCAATAAACAAAGGGGCCTGCACAGAACTAGCGTGTAACATCTTCAAAGATCTTTTAAGCTGCCATGGACAAGATAATACATGCAGCAGTGTACAACTGTAGAGGTCATTGATGAGATTGCGTCTCAGGTAGCACATAAAGTCTGGGTCTCCTTGTTTATGGAGGGATATACCTGCATAGGAGAGTTCTCTGAAGGTCCATTGGCTTGCTTTCAAAAGCAAGGGGTTATTTATGTACTCAGGTTCAGCATGTTAGTCCCTTACTGATGTCGTTTGTAAAAATGCAAGATGACCTGGTAGAAATACATGAAATTTTGACAGGGCTTGAAAAAATAGATACTGATAGGACGTTTCCTCTCATGGAAAAATATAGAACCAGGGAGCATTATTTCAGAATGAGAGGTCACCTATTTCCATGATCTTATTGATCTTGTAGATTTTCTTCACACAGAGAGTGGTGAGTCTGTGGAATTCTCTGCCACAGAAGGTAGTTGAGGCCAGTTCATTGGCTATATTTAAGAGGGAGTTAGATGTGGCCCTTGTGGCTAAAGGGATCAGGGGGTATGGAGAGAAGGCAGGTATACTGAGTTGGATGATCAGCCATGATCATATTGAATGGCGGTGCAGGCTCGAAGGGCCGAATGGCCTCCTCCTGCACCTATTTAAAAAAATTAAATTAAAAAAAAGATCAGCCCCAAGAGGATGCATGGCCCACAAGATGCTTTGTTATCTACTGAGGTTCGTAAAGATTCTGAGGACAGTGACACAAAACTGGAGTAACTTAGATGGTCAGGCAGCACCTCTGGAGAAAAAGAATAGATGACGTTTCGGGTCGAGACCCTTCTTCAGAGATTCAGGGGAAGGGAAACAAGAGATATCGACGCCACATAGAACAAATGAATGAAAGATCCGCAATAAGCACCGATTATTGACAAAAGGTGGAGCCCACAATGATCCATTGTTGGCTGTAGGATAGGTGATAACGAGTTATACAGACTCTATTCTTTACCATCTAAAGTGCATGAAGTGACTATCCCAACAATTTAAGTACCAGAATGGTAATCCAAAGGGCAAGAGATTTATTCATCCATTTCGTTCAGAGTGAGAGAAGTTCATAATCTCAAGAACGTCTGAAAATGCTTTGTAAGTATTGCTGCTGTGAAGACAGAATTGTAAAATGATCTGCAATATTTTTATTTCACCTTGCTGTTAGGTTTTCTTTCATCAATTACCATCTTGGTCCATCGGATTTTGTTCAGCTTCTCTTAAGTTGTTGAGCTTATAGGACTTGGTATTACAATCCCTACTGTAATCGGCACCTTCTTAATCTCTTGAGTGGGGGTAGGGGTAAAGACTTCATTGGGGTCATCAGGTGGGCACCCTCCTTCTTTGATGTTTCGTTGATAGGCCCACGACACCTCCAGAGGGCTCAACAGCGATACCTGGCGTCCCAGGTGCGCTCCCCTCCGTTTCTACCCCTGTTGCGGGTCATTTTGCAGCCCAGTTGGAGTCTTTCCTCTTCAGCCACAGCCAGTTGCTGCTTCGCTCGGCAGCCTCTGACAGCGACCTGACGGCTTGCCTGAAGGCCTGTCCTCGGACTCCCATTCCCTTCAGGAGTCTGGTTGTTGACATGGCTAGAAACCCTCTACAACCAACCTCTACAGGGAGCACCTGGGCACGCCAGCCGCGTTGCATATGCTTGTATATGCATATACAAGGATCTTGTATATGCTTATGATGCCCAACTCAGACTTCAAGGATTTGTCCAGATCAAGTCAAGTCAAGTCAAGTCAAATTTATTTGTCACATACACATACTCGATGTGCAGTGAAATGAAAGTGGCAATGCCTGCGGGTTGTGCACAAAAAGAATTACAGTTACAGCATATAAATAAAGTTAATAAGTTACTAAACATAGCACAAAAAGTGTCGACAAAAATTTAGTCTCTGGGGTTATAAAAGTTGACAGTCCTGATGGCCTGTGGGAAGAAGCTCCGTCTCATCCTCTCTGTTTTCACAGCGTGACAGCGGAGACGTTTGCCTGATCGTAGCAGCTGGAACAGTCCGTTGCTGGGGTGGCAGGGGTCCCTCATGATCTTGCTTGCTCTGGATCTGCACCTCCTGATGTATAGGTCCTGCAGGGGGACGAGTGTAGTTCCCATGGTGCGTTCTGCCGAACGCACTACTCTCTGCAGGGCCATCCTGTCCTGGGCAGAGCTGTTCCCAAACCAGACTGTAATGTTGCCGGACAGGATGCTCTCTACAGCCCCAGAGTAAAAGCAATGAAGGATCCTCAGCGACACTCTGAATTTCCTCAGTTGTCTAAGGTGGTAAAGGCGCTGCTTAGCCTTACCCACCAGTGCGGCAATGTGCGTTGCCCACGTCAGATCCTCTGCGATGCGGACTCCCAAGTATTTGAAACTGCTCACCCTATCCACAATAGACCCATTTATCTCCAGTGGCGTGTACGTCCTTGGATGTTTAGCCCTTCTGAAGTCCACAATCAGCTCCTTTGTTTTAGTGACATTCAAGAGGAGGCTATTGTCCTGACACCAGAGTGCCAGCTCAGCCACCTCCTCCCGGTAGGCCTTCTCATCGTTGTTGGAGATCCGGCCCACCACCACAGTGTCATCAGCAAACTTGATGATGGAGTTTGAGCTGAACCTGGCCCCACAGTCATGTGTGTACAGGGAGTACAGTAGGGGGCTAAGGACGCAGCCCTGGGGGGATCCTATGTTCAGGGTGAGGGAGCTAGATGTGTGTTCCCCCATCCTGACCACTTGGGGCCTGGCAGTGAGAAAGTCCAGGACCCAGGCACACAGAGGGGTGCTAAGCCCCAGTTCCAGCAGCTTCTCAACCAGTCTGCTGGGGACTATTGTGTTGAATGCTGAACTAAAGTCAATGAACAGCATCCTCACATAGCCCCCCTGGCTGTCCAGATGAGAGAGAGCGGTGTGTAGAACCTGGGAGACGGCATCATCCGTGGACCTGTTCGGACGGTATGCGAACTGTAGTGGGTCCATGTTGCGAGGAAGGAGGGCGCAGATGTGCTTCTTAACTAGCCTCTCAAAGCATTTCATGACAACCGAGGTGAGGGCCACCGGTCGGTAGTCATTTAAACACGCTGGAGAGGCATTCTTTGGCACCGGTACAATGATGGATCTTTTGAAGCATGCAGGGACCACGGACTTTGCCAAGGAGAGGTTGACGATGTGACAATGTTTCTCTTTTCCCTGTGGGCAAAGTTATGGCAGACTGCGACAGTTATCCCAGACTCAAGTCTAGAAATCAATGACATTGACGAACTTCGATGACTTGGTAAAATTATACAATTTCACAAATGCTTAGTCAGTTAACATGGTAACACTTTAGACTTTAGAGATGCAGCGTGGAACCAAGTCCTTCAGCCCACCGGGTACGCGCCGGCATGGCGATTACGCCGTACATTGGCACTATCCTACACACTAGGGACAATTTACAATTTACAAAAGCCAGTTAACCTACAAACCTGCACGTCTTTGGAGTGTGGGAGGAAACCGGAGCACGCAGAGAGAACCCACGCAGTCACAGGGAGAACGTACAAACTCCGTACAGACAGCACCTGTGGTCAGGATCGAACCAGGGTCTTCAAACATGTCTGGTAAGCTTAAATAGAAAATGTAATCCCAAGCAGCAGCACCTTTTGCAAGTTCAGTAGGCATGTGTGATGAAATGGCTGCAGCCCTGCAACCCCAACTATCCAAATATTCAATGTGTAAGAAGGAACTGCAGATGCTGAAGCTAGACCAAGAGATAATGAAGAAATACAAACCGTGCCTCTCCAGCCAACAATGGACCATTGTGGGCTCCACCTTTCCTGAGTCATCGATGCAGGTTCTGCTTTTTTTCTCTACCTTCTCATACCTCTAGTTTCCCCTTCCCTGACTCTCAGTCTGATGAAGGGTCTCGACCTGAAACGTCACCTATTCCTTTTCTCCAGAGATGCTGCCCGGCCCGCTGAGTTACTCCAGCATTTTTGGACACAGTCTAAGAATAAAGGGGAGGCCATTTAAAACTGAGGTGAGAAGACATTTTTTTCACCCAGACAGTTGCTCCAAGAATTTGTGGAATTCTCTACCACAGAGGGCAGTGGAGGACAATTCACTGGATGAATTTAAAAGAGAGTTCGATAGAGCTCTAGGGGCTAGTGGAATCATGGGAGATGGGGTGAAGGCGGGCACGGGTTACTGATTGTGGATGATCAGCCATGATCGCAATGAATGGCGGTGCAGGCTCGAAGGGCCAAATGTCCTCCTCCTGCACCTATTTTTTATGTTTCTATGACCCAAAAATCCCATTTGGCACTGATAAACTCGAGAATATCTCCACTCACAAGTGCCCCTGTGTCCACCCAATAATCGCCGGTGAAACCATGATCTTACGAGTTCCATGAAGGCACCTGCATTTTCTTAGAGGGAAGGGAAGGAATGTGGATCTACCTCTCCCTTCTTCAGAGGCTTCATTCGAAGTGGCTGGAGTGAAATTCCAGCCGCACAGCCCTGGCCACAACACGCATCCAACACTCAGGGGAGCAGTGCCATTTATTACCCTCCAGAATATTTTTCTCTACACAGCAGATCAAGGAGCAACCCTGATGTCAAGGTGAGCACCAGGATCGGAGCAAAGACGTGCTTTTCTAAAAGTTTAGTTTAGTTCAGTTCACAGATACAGAGCGGAAACAGAGAGATACAGAGCGGGAACAGGCCCCTCCCACCCACCAAGTCTGCACCGACCAGCGATCCCCGCACATTAACACTATCTACACTAGGGACAATTTTTCACTTATACCAAGTAGCCAATTAACCTGCAAACCTGTACATCTTTGGAGCGCGGGGGAAACCGGAGATCTCGGGGAAAACCCACACCGTGTCGGGGAGAACGTACAAACCGTACAGACAGCGCCCGTAGTCGGGATTGAACCTGCGTCTCTGCCGCTGCAAGCGCTGTAAGGCAGCAACTCTACCGCTGCGCCACCGTGCCTCCCTTGAAGGCTGCAGACTGCAGAAGAAAGGCAAGGTCGAGGGAGAAAAGTAACTCCTCAGCTATGGAATCGCAGAAAGACAAGAATTAACTGTGAGCGCTCAGGTACTGAGTGGCTGAGGCATTTAAAAGAGTCCAGTGCTTGGTCTGGGACTTACTGTGACTGGTCTCAGTACTTCACAGTAAGTGTTTCATAGGACTGCGAAATAATGTGGAATATTATTAGGTTTATTATTTTACAGCATGTTTGATATCTAAAACTGCTTCCGGGAAAATGAGGTAGAATCGATTTCTGTGCAATATGAAATTTCATCAGATGAAACGTTGCGGGACTATTAACTGAAAGGACGTCAAATGAGTTTTCATTTGAATGAAGTATGAGTGTGGCTGAGGCAGAGAGAAAATACAGTGCGTGTTCTGGATATCAACGCCCACACAATATATGGACAAGGGTAACAACTACAACAACTTGCATTCATATAACACCATTCATGCATTAAATCCTGCAACTCCTTCACAGGTGCATAAATTTAAAGACAATTTAACAGCATTGTACATAGGGAAATATGAGGATAGATGTAACTGTAATGCTATAATGCTGTAAACTCTATATTCTGCACTCTTGTTATTTTTCTCTTTGCTCCACCTGTTGTACTTGTGTGCGGCTTGGTTGTATGGTATAAATTAATAGAATGAATGAATGAATGAATGAATGAATGAATGAATGAATGAATGAATGAATGAATAGTTAACGTCACATGTGACAAGCCGCAGTGAAATTCTTTCCAAAGGTATGCAAAGAGTTGCCACATAAAGGGCGCCGACAAAGTTACTAAGTATCTCACGCCAGGTCCTCCTTTGTTCTCTCCCCCCCCCCCCCGCCCCCCAACGCCAGGTTCTATCATGCAAACATCATGCAAATATCACGCAAACAAAGTTTCTCACTGCATCCTGCTGCATGTGACAATAATAATAACAAACCATGAACGAAAGTTAGTCAGGGCCCAGTTAGTTGGAGTAACAAAATGCTCCAGACATTGGAAATGTGAAATAAAAACAGGGAGCTCTTGGAATACTTTGCAGGCCAGTTCGGATGCAAACTGAAGTTGCTTGGTACCTGATATCATTGAATTTAATCTCACTGCACCATTGTGCATGGGCAGCGTGAAGGCACAGCTGGTCAAGCTGCTGCCTCACAGCTCCCGTGCCCCAGGTTCAGTGCTGACCTCCGGTACTGTCTGTGTGGAGTTTGCACGATCTCCCTGGTTTCCTGTGGGCGCCTGGTTTCCTCCCACATCCCAAAGACATGCAGGTTCGTAGATTGATCAGCCACAGTAAATTCCCAGAGTGTGCAGGTGTGCAGTAGATACTATTGATGGAGTTGATGGAAACATTGAGAGAATAAAATGGGATTAGTACAAGCGAGTGCCTGATAGTACTTCTGCTCTGAATTACTTTGTATTACTTTGAATTACTTTGTGTGTGGAAATGTCTAACACAGATAAGGTGAGAGGAGGAACGTTTAGTGGAGATGCACGGGAAATGTTTTTTTACACAGAGAGTAGTGGTGCCTGGAGTACCTTGCCAGGGGCGGTGGAGGAGGCAGATATTATAATGGGATTTCAGAGGCTTTTAGATCGGCACATGTTCGATGTTCGATGTAAGTTTTAAGCAGTCTCTGAAAGGAGGTGAGAGTGTGGGAGAGGTGTAGGGATAGAAAATTTTAGGTGGAAGGCAACAGCAAAAACTGGTGCCTCACAACTAGGCAAAATTGGATGCACGCAGTGACCCCAGGGATAGAGGAGATTACAAAGGAAGGGAAGAGTAAGGAAGAGTAAGGAAGAGTAAGGCAAAAGAGGCAATTAAAATAAACAATGAGTATCTTAAAAGTGAGGCGCTGTCTGACTGGAGCCTTCTAGATCAGCAAGGACAGCAACTATGAATGCTAGAGTAACTCAGCGGGACAGGCAGCATCTCTGGAGAGTAGGAATGTGTAATGTCAGCAACGATGAATGATCTACTCAGTGTGAATTAGAAGGGAGACTGCTAGGTGAATTGTCGCTTGTAAAGGCTGCAAGATGGATATCTGACGAGAAGATTGTTGTGATAGTTGGCTCGACAGGTTACTAAGCTGGGGATTGAGGTTTCAGCAGCAGAATGACTGAGGCAGGGGGCAGAGGATGGGAAATGTTGCACAGGTGAGAGAGGGCAGTC